>NC_091310.1:1802203-1979965 GCF_038502225.1 Cherax quadricarinatus | reverse complement strand
GCGCTTAAAAAGGTTCTAAAATCTGGAACTCTCTGTCTGAAAATTCAAAGGTTTCGTATCTACTGGCGGCTACAAGCCGACTGTTAAAAAAAGCTTCGTGACTTAAATTCTTGACTGCTAAAAAATAAGACAAACAAATCCTGAAACCTGTGGATACAGTCCACCTCGTTCTACGTCTTTACTATTTATTGCGTCTACTGCATTTCCGTGTCCTTCATCAGATGAGGAAACAGAAGCCGTTACTGCTAATCTACATGATACTCGTTACTCTACAGATTCAGATTCCTTCGTAGACTCTGATCATCATGATTAATGAAAGACATATGTAACAACTAGGTATCTTAATTTTGTAGTCGTTTCGTCAACCAGTGGCTTCATTTCTATAATACAGAAAACTGAAAAGGTAGATGATAAGGTAATGAGTCCCTCTGTCTATTAGCAGGTGTTCAGTAGTCTTGATGAATCAAGACTACGTACTCAACACTTGTTGCATGCTTGTCTAATTCATAATCTTGTTGGTATTAAGTACCATTGATCATCATCCAGAAAATCCCAAGCATGGTAAAGAACAAGAAGACTTGTGCTCGCATGATATAGATATTGAACCTAACATCCACATGGCTCATGTAAAAAAATGCACAGACAACCCGCACATAGGAGAGAGAGAGGAGCTTACGACAAAGTTTGAGTCCGACTTGGACCATTTACAAACTTACAGTGACTTTGTAAATGGTTCTAGTCGGACCGAAACGTCGTCATAAGCTCCTCTCTCCTATGTGCGGGTTATTTGTGTATTGTTCCAGTCACGGTAATGTACCTTTTTGTTATTTATATAAAAAAAAGTCTACTATACCTTCGCTATTCCTTCTACCACTGCTTCCCGTGACTCACTTATCTTGTCTCACAATCCACACTACGTAAATCTTTACTGAACTCTTATTCACTCTCTGCCAAGGTTGACATTATCCACTCCCTGCAAAGCTTGACATTATCCACTCCCTGCCAAGCTTACCATTATCCACTCCTTGCCAAGCTTACCATTATCCACTCATTGGAAAGCCTGACATTATCCTCTCCCTGCCAAGCTTGCCATTATCCACTCCCTGCCAAGCTTACCATTATCCACTCCCTGCCAAGCTTACCATTATCCACTCCCTGCCAAGCTTGCCATTATCCACTCCTTGTCAAGCTTACCATTATCTGTGACGCTAGATTTTCATTGAACACTGATAAACGATCTTCATGACATATCACTTTATCATTGTTTGTACTATATCTCATTCCTACACGCGTCCTTATCGCCGTTCTCGATACCAGTGTGAACGTACAAATTGGTCTCTCTCTGTACATCGTAGTTCTCTTTTTTTTCTTTTCACTGATACGTTCTATATTGATGATTTTTAAATTTTATTTGTTAGATCTCTTCTTTCAGTTTCCATTATCGTTAACCTGTGAATCTCTGGTAAACAGTTTAATTAGTGCCTACCTTAGTGGTGGCCGGAAATATACCTGGGCCATCAGCCTATAACGTGCCATATGGGAGTAATATTAACATAATCTCACTACTGTTCACTTTATACGACAAACAAGGTCGGCTATATACCAGGCGTGTCATGTGAGCAACAAAGCCTGCCTCTTGGCGTTGTTACGTCTCCACTGTTCTCATTCCAATCAGCGCAGAATAAAAAAACAAACGAAAATTATCGAGCAAGCTTTTTTCGGAGGCAACTCCAGTCCTTGACATTGCTGGTGTTAAATTGAGAAATTCACGTAAAGTCACAGAGACAACTGAGCGCACATTTTACAGGTTTCAGGTGGGCCGCATTTCATTCCTGATTTTCTTCAGTCTAAATCTCTTAGTTAATCGACTATTTTCGTCTTCATCGCATACATCGGTGAACCACATAATTCATTAAATGTTCTTCAACTTAGATCAATACTGTCAGTGTCAAGATCACCTGTTTACAGCAGCTGGGCCTCATAGTGAAGTTGTTCTCATACTACAGCATCAAAGGAATGATGACCACAATCTCTCAGACTGCTAGTTAATGAGATGAATGGTCAGACGGAGACTTGTGTGGTGTTTGGAGGACCACAACTCTCCTTCCCAACATCAGTTCATATACGAAAGATGCCGGTCTGCTATTGTTTATTTATTTGTGTTAGATACATTTTTCGATGCTTTTATCTCAGATCCATTTTTGTGTGGATCAGTCTTCTCCTCAGACCTGGAAGACCTTACAAACGAATGTGTTCTTAGTACAAACAAGTTCCAATTATATGTTCTGAAATAGCGCTTCAGCACTGTTTCAGAACATTTTATCTTTTTTATATGTGTTAGAGTGTTCAGCAGAAGTTTGTGGTTACAGGAAAGTGGGTGCAGGAGGGAAGAAGAGCGATTGGTGGAATGATGATGTAAAGAGAGTAGTAAGGGAGAAAAAGTTAGCATATGAGAAGTTTTTACAAAGTAGAAGTGATGCAAGGAGGGAAGAGTATATGGAGAAAAAGAGAGAGGTTAAGAGAGTGGTGAAGCAATGTAAAAAGAGAGCAAATGAGAGAGTGGGTGAGATGTTATCAACAAATTTTGTTGAAAATAAGAAAAAGTTTTGGAGTGAGATTAACAAGTTAAGAAAGCCTAGAGAACAAATGGATTTGTCAGTTAAAAATAGGAGAGGAGAGTTATTAAATGGAGAGTTAGAGGTATTGGGAAGATGGAGGGAATATTTTGAGGAATTGTTAAATGTTGATGAAGATAGGGAAGCTGTGATTTCGTGTATAGGGCAAGGAGGAATAACATCTTGTAGGAGTGAGGAAGAGCCAGTTGTGAGTGTGGGGGAAGTTCGTGAGGCAGTAGGTAAAATGAAAGGGGGTAAGGCAGCCGGGATTGATGGGATAAAGATAGAAATGTTAAAAGCAGGTGGGGATATAGTTTTGGAGTGGTTGGTGCAATTATTTAATAAATGTATGGAAGAGGGTAAGGTACCTAGGGATTGGCAGAGAGCATGCATAGTTCCTTTGTATAAAGGCAAAGGGGATAAAAGAGAGTGCAAAAATTATAGGGGGATAAGTCTGTTGAGTGTACCTGGTAAAGTGTATGGTAGAGTTATAATTGAAAGAATTAAGAGTAAGACGGAGAATAGGATAGCAGATGAACAAGGAGGATTTAGGAAAGGTAGGGGGTGTGTGGACCAGGTGTTTACAGTGAAACATATAAGTGAACAGTATTTAGATAAGGCTAAAGAGGTCTTTGTGGCATTTATGGATTTGGAAAAGGCGTATGACAGGGTGGATAGGGGGGCAATGTGGCAGATGTTGCAAGTGTATGGTGTAGGAGGTAGGTTACTGAAAGCAGTGAAGAGTTTTTACGAGGATAGTGAGGCTCAAGTTAGAGTATGTAGGAAAGAGGGAAATTTTTTCCCAGTAAAAGTAGGCCTTAGACAAGGATGTGTGATGTCACCGTGCTTGTTTAATATATTTATAGATGGGGTTGTAAGAGAAGTAAATGCGAGGGTCTTGGCAAGAGGTGTGGAGTTAAAAGATAAAGAATCACACACAAAGTGGGAGTTGTCACAGCTGCTCTTTGCTGATGACACTGTGCTCTTGGGAGATTCTGAAGAGAAGTTGCAGAGATTTGTGGATGAATTTGGTAGGGTGTGCAAAAGAAGAAAATTAAAGGTGAATACAGGAAAGAGTAAGGTTATGAGGATAACAAAAAGATTAGGTGATGAAAGATTGAATATCAGATTGGAGGGAGAGAGTATGGAGGAGGTGAACGTATTCAGATATTTGGGAGTGGACGTGTCAGCGGATGGGTCTATGAAAGATGAGGTGAATCATAGAATTGATGAGGGAAAAAGAGTGAGTGGTGCACTTAGGAGTCTGTGGAGACAAAGAACTTTGTCCTTGGAGGCAAAGAGGGGAATGTATGAGAGTATAGTTTTACCAACGCTCTTATATGGGTGTGAAGCGTGGGTGATGAATGTTGCAGCGAGGAGAAGGCTGGAGGCAGTGGAGATGTCATGTCTGAGGGCAATGTGTGGTGTGAATATAATGCAGAGAATTCGTAGTTTGGAAGTTAGGAGGAGGTGCGGGATTACCAAAACTGTTGTCCAGAGGGCTGAGGAAGGGTTGTTGAGGTGGTTCGGACATGTAGAGAGAATGGAGCGAAACAGAATGACTTCAAGAGTGTATCAGTCTGTAGTGGAAGGAAGGCGGGGTAGGGGTCGGCCTAGGAAAGGTTGGAGGGAGGGGGTAAAGGAGGTTTTGTGTGCGAGGGGCTTGGACTTCCAGCAGGCATGCATGAGCGTGTTTGATAGGAGTGAATGGAGACAAATGGTTTTTAATACTTGACGTGCTGTTGGAGTGTGAGCAAAGTAACATTTATGAAGGGATTCAGGGAAACCGGCAGGCCGGACTTGAGTCCTGGAGATGGGAAGTACAGTGCCTGCACTCTGAAGGAGGGGTGTTAATGTTGCAGTTTAAAAACTGTAGTGTAAAGCACCCTTCTGGCAAGACAGTGATGGAGTGAATGATGGTGAAAGTTTTTCTTTTTCGGGCCACCCTGCCTTGGTGGGAATCGGCCAGTGTGATAATAAAAAAATAATAATGATTTTTTACCATCGTGCTGGCCCAAATATCCAGTAAGAGTCAGCCTCCCTACAGAGTGCGCCCTGTTATTTCCAGTTTCCCCGTTCTGGCCTGCCTAACTGTTAAATTTCTTAGCCTCTACTTCGACTGTAGAATGTCACGTGTAAAAGACTGCCCCTGAAATGTGTCTTAACGTTTTAGGTTCAAACCTACGAACTCCGACAAGTGAGATGTGAATGTATGCATTGACTTTACTAAACATATATCACATTTGCAAGGCCAACAAGTGATTTCGTCGTCTTCCTCGGTCCTTGGTTCTAATTTTTACTGTGGGAATCAGATATATTAGCCTGCTTCAAAAAAACATTCACTCCAAGCTTGATGATATCCACCATGACCGCCATGACAAAATAAGTACAGACGTCAGTGAAACTGATACTGTCAGTCATTGTTCTTTTAACATTATCTTTCAAACTCATTTGTTTCTTTTTTCTGCCATCTTTTTTGATTCGCCTTCATTGCTTTTCTATCTTTCCTTGGATGACACTCCGGTTCCTTTCCCAAGTCTCTTATCACTGATATGAACATACATTCCCTCTTCCTAGACTATTTTCATTTGCATTCCCATGCTACTGCGGTTCACACTGATGATTTAAGATATGTAGCTGATTTTTCAGATAATGTAATACAAATTTACTTACAAGATTTGCCTGACATTTTACATGACATAATTTTATACACTTCTTTCAGCCGACATTCACAATGTTTCTCTTCTTACTTCATTTTTTGTTGTAATATTTGACTCTGAGAATGCGTTTTAAGCCATTCAGGGCTTCAAGTCCTAGCATCCCACGGTCTGTCGAATTCAGTGCTGTCAGCGTCGCTTCTTCAGTAAACATATGGACTTGCAGGCTCTTCTGCACGATCCTCAGCTTAGGACCAGTCTTTGACACACAAGGTATTCCTTATTCAGACTATTTCCCGGTTAATAGTCAAAGTTCGGTCTCCTATGTGTGCGTTATTTGTGTGAAGTTTCAATCACGGTATTGTGCGTTTTAATTCTTTCGGGTTTTGTGTTTCGACCTTCATGAATGATTATAACGTCCAAGTTGCAGCTTATAAAGCGGTAAGTTTTTCTTCATTAAACCAAAATTAGGTTCTTGTTCGATTTTATTTCATTGCAGGTGCATTTGGAAAGCAGATGTCGCACGATTCCATTTGCAGCATACAACACCTGCTCACAGCAATAACACACAAAAGCGCACGACACCTTAGTATAACTTGTTAGGTTTTGTTGACAGAGGATCGCCTTTTACTGAAGAACACACAGGATTAACTCTCACTCTATTTCTTCAGGGTCAGGGCGTTCTCACTTTTTTTTTCAAAAATCCCCTCTCTCAGTAAAGGATAAAACTGCAAAATTACGCAAATGGAACAATACTCAACCGGAACACAGGTGAACGAAACTTGTTACGACGTTAAGGTCCGACTTGGACTACCTCCCTTCTACTACCTCCCTTCGTTCTTCTGCCCCCCCCCCCCGTCCTCCTTCTGTTTATCCTGTCTTCCTTCTTTCAGACTGACACACTTTAAGACTTGTTGACTGAAATATGTTTATTACACAAGAGTTTCATTGCTCCCCTTCACTGACAGTTCTGGTCAGTCTATTGACACTTTGTGACCCAAGCGAACTGACACTTACGTTTGTGACCCAAGCGAACTGACACTCACGTTTGTGACCAACACGGACTGAAACGTTTGTGAGTCATACGGAATGACACTCACGTTTGTGACCCATACAGGCTGACACTCACGTTTGTGACCCATACAGACTGACACTCACGTTTGTGACCCACACGGACTGACACTCACGTTTGTGGCCCATACGGACTGCCACTCAAGTTTGTGACCCATACAGACTGACACTCACGTTTCTGACCCATACGGATTGACACTTACATTTCTGACCCACACGCATTGACACTCACTTTTGTGACCCACACAGACTGACAAACACATTTGTGACCCTCGCGGACTGACACGTTTGTGACCCATACGAACGGATACTCACGTTTGTGACCCCACACGGACTGACACGTTTGTGACCCATACGGACTGACACGTTTGTGGCCCATACGGAATGACACTCTGGTTTGTGACACACACAGACTGACACTCACGTTTGTGACCCACACGGACTGACACATATTTGTGACCCACACAGACTGACACGTTTGTGACCCACACGGACTGACACGTTTGTGACCCATACGGACTGGCACTCACGTTTGTGACCCATACAGACTGAGACGTTTGTGACCCATACGGACTGACACTAACGTTTGTGACCCATACAGACTGACACTCACGTTTGTGACCCATACGGACTGACACTCACATTTGTGACCCATACAGGCTGACACGTTTGTGACCCATACGGACTGACACTCACGTTAGTGGCCCATACGGACTGACACGTTTGTGTTCCATCCGGACTGACACGCTTGTGATCCACACGGACTGACACTCACGTTTGTGACCCATACGGACTGACACTCACGTGTGTGACACATACGGACTGACACTCACTTTTGTGACCCACACGGACTGACCGGTTTGTAACCCACACGGACTGACACTCACGTTTGTAACTCATACGGACTGACACTCACGTTTGTGACCCATACGGACTGACACTCACGTTTGTGACACATACGGACTGACACTCACTTTTGTGACCCACACGGACTGACCGGTTTGTAACCCACACGGACTGACACTCACGTTTGTGACCCATACGGACTGACACTCACGTCTGTGACCCACACGGACTGACACTCACTTTTGTGACCCACACGGACTGACACGTTTGTGACCCAAACGGACTGACACTCACGTTTGTGACCGATACGGACTGACACTGACATTTGTGACCCATACGGACTGACACGTTTGTGACCCATACGGACTGACACTCACTTTTGCGACCCACACGGACTGACACGTTTGTAACCCATACGGACCGACACTCACGTATGTGACCCACACGAATTGACACGTCTATGAACCATACGAACTGACACTCACATTTGTGACCCATACAGGCTGACACGTTTGTGACCCATACGGTCTGACACTCACGTTTGTGACCCATACAGACTGATACTCACGTTTGTGACCCACACAGACTAACACATATTTGTGACCCACACAGAGTGACACTCTTGTGACCCACACGGACTGACATGTTTGTGACCCACACGGACTGACACGTTTGTGATCCATACGGACTGGCACTCACGTTTGTGACCCACACAGACTGAAACGTTTGTGACCCATACGGACTGACACTCACGTTAGTAGCCCATACGGATTGACACGTTTGTGTTCCACACGGACTGACACTCACGTTTGTGACCCATACCGACTGACACTCACGTTTGTAACCCACACGGACTGACACTCACGTTTGTAACCCACACGGACTGGCAATCACGTTTGTGACCCATACGGACTGACACTCACGTTTGTGACCCATACGGATTGAAACTCACTTTTGTGACACACACGGACTGACACGTTTTTGACCCAAACGGACTGACACTCACGTTCGTGACCCATACGGACTGACACTCACATTTGTGACCCATACGGACTGACACGTTTGTGACCCATACGGACTGACGCTCACGTTTGTGACCCATACGGACTGACGCTCACGTTTGTGACCCATTCAGACTGACACTCACGTTTGTGACCCACAAGAACTGACACGTTTGTGACCATGCAGACTGACACACATTTCTGGCCCACACAGACTGACACTCACTTTTGTGACCCACACGGACTGACACGTTTGTAACCCATACGGACTGACACTCACGTTTGTAGCCCACACGGATTGACACGTCTGTGAACCATACGAACTGACACTCAAGTTCGTGACCCATACAGGCTGACACGTTTGTGACCCATACGGACTGACACTCACGTTTGTGACCCATACACACTGATACTCACGTTTGTGACCCATTCAGACTGACACTCACGTTTGTGACCCATACGGACTGACACGTTTGTGACCCATACGGACTGACACTCACGTATGTGACCCACACGGACTGACACTCACGTTTGTGACTCACACGGACTGACACTCACGTTTGTGACCCATACGGACTGACACTCACGCTTGTGACCCATACGGACTGACACGTTTGTGACCCACACGGACTGACACTCACGTTTGTGACTCACACGGACTGACACTCACGTTTGTGACCCATACGGACTGACACTCACTTTTGTGACCCACACGGACTGACACGTTTTTGACCCACACGGATTGACACGTTTGTGACCCACACAGACTGACACGCTTGTGATCCACACGGACTGACACTCACGTTTGTGACCCATACCGACTGACACTCACGTTTGTGATCCCACACGGACTGACACTCACGTTTGTGACTCATATGGACTGGCACTCACGTTTGTGACCCAAACGGACTGACACTCACGTTAGTGACCCATACGGACTGACACTCACATTTGTGACCCATACGGACTGACACATTTGTGACCCATATGGACTGACACATTTGTGACCCACAAAGACTGACACTCACGTTTGTGACCCACACGGACTGACACGTTTGTGACCCATGCAGACTGACACACATTTCTGGCCCACACAGACTGACACTCACTTTTGTGACCCTCACGGACTGACACGTTTGTAACCCATACGGAGTGACACTCACGTTTGTGACCCACACGGATTGACACGTCTGTGAACCATACAAACTGACACTCAAGTTTGAGACCCATACAGGCTGACACGTTTGTGACCCATACGGACTGACACTCACGTTTGTGACCCATACAGAGTGATACTCACGTTTGTGACCCATACGGACTGACACGTTCGTGACCCATACGGACTGACACTCACGGTTGTGACCCACACGAACTGACACTCACGTTTGTGACTCACACGGACTGACACTCACGTTTGTGACCCATACGGACTGACACTCACGTTTGTGATCCACACTGACTGACACTAACTTTTGTAACCCACACGGACTGACACGTTTGTGACCCACACGGATTGACACGTTTGTGACCCACACGGACTGACACGTTTGTGACCCACACGGACTGACACTCACTTTTGTGACCCACACGGTCTGGCACGTTTGTGACCCACGCGGACTGACACTCACGTTTGTGACCCATACGGACTGACACGTTTGTGACCCATACGGACTGACACTCACGTTTGTGACCCATACGGACTGACACTCACGTCTGTGACCCACACGGACTGACACTCACTTTTGTGACCCATACGGACTGACACGTCTGTGACAGAAACGGACTGACACTCACGTTTGTGACCCATACGGACTGACACTCACATTTGTGACCCATACGGACTGACACGTTTGTGACCCATACGGACTGACAATCACGTTTGTGACCCACACAGACTTACACGTTTGTGACCCACGCAGACTAACACACATTTGTGGCCCACACAGACTGACACTCACTTTTGTGACCCACACGGACTGACACGTTTGTAACCCATACGGACTGACACTCACGTATGTGACCCACACGGATTGACACGTCTGTGAACCACACGAACTGACACTCACGTTTGTGACCCATACGGACTGACACTCACGCTTGTGACCCATACGGACTGACACGTTTGTGACCCACACGGACTGACACTCACGTTTGTGACTCACACGGACTGACACTCACGTTTGTGACCCATACGGACTGACACTCACTTTTGTGACCCACACGGACTGACACGTTTTTGACCCACACGGATTGACACGTTTGTGACCCACACAGACTGACACGCTTGTGATCCACACGGACTGACACTCACGTTTGTGACCCATACCGACTGACACTCACGTTTGTGATCCCACACGGACTGACACTCACGTTTGTGACTCATACGGACTGGCACTCACGTTTGTGACCCAAACGGACTGACACTCACGTTAGTGACCCATACGGACTGACACTCACATTTGTGACCCATACGGACTGACACATTTGTGACCCATATGGACTGACACATTTGTGACCCACAAAGACTGACACTCACGTTTGTGACCCACACGGACTGACACGTTTGTGACCCATGCAGACTGACACACATTTCTGGCCCACACAGACTGACACTCACTTTTGTGACCCTCACGGACTGACACGTTTGTAACCCATACGGAGTGACACTCACGTTTGTGACCCACACGGATTGACACGTCTGTGAACCATACAAACTGACACTCAAGTTTGAGACCCATACAGGCTGACACGTTTGTGACCCATACGGACTGACACTCACGTTTGTGACCCATACAGAGTGATACTCACGTTTGTGACCCATACGGACTGACACGTTCGTGACCCATACGGACTGACACTCACGGTTGTGACCCACACGAACTGACACTCACGTTTGTGACTCACACGGACTGACACTCACGTTTGTGACCCATACGGACTGACACTCACGTTTGTGATCCACACTGACTGACACTAACTTTTGTAACCCACACGGACTGACACGTTTGTGACCCACACGGATTGACACGTTTGTGACCCACACGGACTGACACGTTTGTGACCCACACGGACTGACACTCACTTTTGTGACCCACACGGTCTGGCACGTTTGTGACCCACGCGGACTGACACTCACGTTTGTGACCCATACGGACTGACACGTTTGTGACCCATACGGACTGACACTCACGTTTGTGACCCATACGGACTGACACTCACGTCTGTGACCCACACGGACTGACACTCACTTTTGTGACCCATACGGACTGACACGTCTGTGACAGAAACGGACTGACACTCACGTTTGTGACCCATACGGACTGACACTCACATTTGTGACCCATACGGACTGACACGTTTGTTACCCATACGGACTGACAATCACGTTTGTGACCCACACAGACTTACACGTTTGTGACCCACGCAGACTAACACACATTTGTGGCCCACACAGACTGACACTCACTTTTGTGACCCACACGGACTGACACGTTTGTAACCCATACGGACTGACACTCACGTATGTGACCCACACGGATTGACACGTCTGTGAACCACACGAACTGACACTCACGTTTGTGACCCATACAGACTGCCCCTCACGTTTGTGACCCACACGGACTAACACGTTTGTGACCCATGCAGACTGACACACATTTCTGCCCCACACAGACTGACACTTACTTTTGTGACCCACACCCACTGACACGTTTGTAACCCATATGGACTGACACTCACGTTTGTGGCCCACACGGATTGACACGTCTGTGAACCATACGAACTGACACTCAAGTTTGTGACCCATACAGGCTGACACGTTTGTGACCCATACGGACTGACACTCACGTTTGTGACCAATACAGACTGATACTCACGTTTGTGACCCGTTCGGACTGACACTCACGTTTGTGACCCATACGGACTGACACGTTTGTGACCCATACGGACTGACACTCACGTTTGTGACCCATACGGACTGACACTCACGTCTGTGACCCACACGGACTGACACTCACTTTTGTGACCCATACGGACTGACACGTCTGTGACAGAAACGGACTGACACTCACGTTTGTGACCCATACGGACTGACACTCACATTTGTGACCCATACGGACTGACACGTTTGTGACCCATACGGACTGACAATCACGTTTGTGACCCACACAGACTTACACGTTTGTGACCCACGCAGACTAACACACATTTGTGGCCCACACAGACTGACACTCACTTTTGTGACCCACACGGACTGACACGTTTGTAACCCATACGGACTGACACTCACGTATGTGACCCACACGGATTGACACGTCTGTGAACCACACGAACTGACACTCACGTTTGTGACCCATACAGACTGACACTCACGTTTGTGACCCACACGGACTAACACGTTTGTGACCCATGCAGACTGACACACATTTCTGCCCCACACAGACTGACACTCACTTTTGTGACCCACACCCACTTACACGTTTGTAACCCATATGGACTGACACTCACGTTTGTGGCCCACACGGATTGACACGTCTGTGAACCATACGAACTGACACTCAAGTTTGTGACCCATACAGGCTGACACGTTTGTGACCCATACGGACTGACACTCACGTTTGTGACCAATACAGACTGATACTCACGTTTGTGACCCGTTCGGACTGACACTCACGTTTGTGACCCATACGGACTGACACGTTTCTGACCCATACGGACTGACACTCACGTTTGTGACCCATACGGACTGACACTCACGTCTGTGACCCACACGGACTGACACTCACTTTTGTGACCCATACGGACTGACACGTCTGTGACAGAAACGGACTGACACTCACGTTTGTGACCCATACGGACTGACACTCACATTTGTGACCCATACGGACTGACACGTTTGTGACCCATACGGACTGACAATCACGTTTGTGACCCACACAGACTTACACGTTTGTGACCCACGCAGACTAACACACATTTGTGGCCCACACAGACTGACACTCACTTTTGTGACCTACACGGACTGACACGTTTGTAACCCATACGGACTGACACTCACGTATGTGACCCACACGGATTGACACGTCTGTGAACCACACGAACTGACACTCACGTTTGTGACCCATACAGACTGACACTCACGTTTGTGACCCACACGGACTAACACGTTTGTGACCCATGCAGACTGACACACATTTCTGCCCCACACAGACTGACACTCACTTTTGTGACCCACACCCACTGACACGTTTGTAACCCATATGGACTGACACTCACGTTTGTGGCCCACACGGATTGACACGTCTGTGAACCATACGAACTGACACTCAAGTTTGTGACCCATACAGGCTGACACGTATGTGACCCATACGGACTGACACTCACGTTTGTGACCAATACAGACTGAAACTCACGTTTGTGACCCGTTCGGACTGACACTCACGTTTGTGACCCATACGGACTGACACGTTTCTGACCCATACGGACTGACACTCGCGTATGTGACCCACACGGACTGACACTCACGTTTGTGACTCACACGGACTGACACTCACGTTTGTGACCCATACGGACTGACACTCACGTTTGTGACCCACACGGACTGACACTCACTTTTGTGACCCACACGGACTGACACGTTTGTGAACCACACGGATTGACACGTTTGTGACCCACACGGACTGACACGTTTGTGACCCACACGGACTGACACTCACGTTAGTGGCCCATTCGGACTGACACGTTTGTGTTCCATCCGGACTGACACGCTTGTGATCCACACGGACTGACACTCACGTTTGTGACCCATACCGACTGACACTCACGTTTGTGACCCACACGTACTGACACTCACGTTTGTGACTCATACGGACTGGCACTCACGTTTGTGACCCATACCGACTGACACGTTTGTGAACCTCACAGACTGACACTCACGTTTGTGATACGCACGGACTGACACGTTTGTGACCCATGCAGACTGACACACATTTCTGGCCCACACAGACTGACACTCACTTTTGTGACCCACACGGACTGACACGTTTGTAACCCATACGGACTGACACTCACGTTTGTGACTCACACGGATTGACACGTCTGTGACCCATACGGACTGACAATCACGTTTGTGACCCACACAGACTTACACGTTTGTGACCCACGCAGACTAACACACATTTGTGGCCCACACAGACTGACACTCACTTTTGTGACCCACACGGACTGACACGTTTGTAACCCATACGGACTGACACTCACGTATGTGACCCACACGGATTGACACGTCTGTGAACCACACGAACTGACACTCACGTTTGTGACCCATACAGACTGACACTCACGTTTGTGACCCACACGGACTAACACGTTTGTGACCCATGCAGACTGACACACATTTCTGCCCCACACAGACTGACACTCACTTTTGTGACCCACACCCACTGACACGTTTGTAACCCATATGGACTGACACTCACGTTTGTGGCCCACACGGATTGACACGTCTGTGAACCATACGAACTGACACTCAAGTTTGTGACCCATACAGGCTGACACGTTTGTGACCCATACGGACTGACACTCACGTTTGTGACCAATACAGACTGATACTCACGTTTGTGACCCGTTCGGACTGACACTCACGTTTGTGACCCATACGGACTGACACGTTTGTGACCCATACGGACTGACACTCACGTTTGTGACCCATACGGACTGACACTCACGTCTGTGACCCACACGGACTGACACTCACTTTTGTGACCCATACGGACTGACACGTCTGTGACAGAAACGGACTGACACTCACGTTTGTGACCCATACGGACTGACACTCACATTTGTGACCCATACGGACTGACACGTTTGTGACCCATACGGACTGACAATCACGTTTGTGACCCACACAGACTTACACGTTTGTGACCCACGCAGACTAACACACATTTGTGGCCCACACAGACTGACACTCACTTTTGTGACCCACACGGACTGACACGTTTGTAACCCATACGGACTGACACTCACGTATGTGACCCACACGGATTGACACGTCTGTGAACCACACGAACTGACACTCACGTTTGTGACCCATACAGACTGACACTCACGTTTGTGACCCACACGGACTAACACGTTTGTGACCCATGCAGACTGACACACATTTCTGCCCCACACAGACTGACACTCACTTTTGTGACCCACACCCACTGACACGTTTGTAACCCATATGGACTGACACTCACGTTTGTGGCCCACACGGATTGACACGTCTGTGAACCATACGAACTGACACTCAAGTTTGTGACCCATACAGGCTGACACGTTTGTGACCCATACGGACTGACACTCACGTTTGTGACCAATACAGACTGATACTCACGTTTGTGACCCGTTCGGACTGACACTCACGTTTGTGACCCATACGGACTGACACGTTTGTGACCCATACGGACTGACACTCACGTTTGTGACTCATACGGACTGACACTCACGTCTGTGACCCACACGGACTGACACTCACTTTTGTGACCCATACGGACTGACACGTCTGTGACAGAAACGGACTGACACTCACGTTTGTGACCCATACGGACTGACACTCACATTTGTGACCCATACGGACTGACACGTTTGTGACCCATACGGACTGACAATCACGTTTGTGACCCACACAGACTTACACGTTTGTGACCCACGCAGACTAACACACATTTGTGGCCCACACAGACTGACACTCACTTTTGTGACCCACACGGACTGACACGTTTGTAACCCATACGGACTGACACTCACGTATGTGACCCACACGGATTGACACGTCTGTGAACCACACGAACTGACACTCACGTTTGTGACCCATACAGACTGACACTCACGTTTGTGACCCACACGGACTAACACGTTTGTGACCCATGCAGACTGACACACATTTCTGCCCCACACAGACTGACACTCACTTTTGTGACCCACACCCACTGACACGTTTGTAACCCATATGGACTGACACTCACGTTTGTGGCCCACACGGATTGACACGTCTGTGAACCATACGAACTGACACTCAAGTTTGTGACCCATACAGGCTGACACGTTTGTGACCCATACGGACTGACACTCACGTTTGTGACCAATACAGACTGATACTCACGTTTGTGACCCGTTCGGACTGACACTCACGTTTGTGACCCATACGGACTGACACGTTTCTGACCCATACGGACTGACACTCACGTTTGTGACCCATACGGACTGACACTCACGTCTGTGACCCACACGGACTGACACTCACTTTTGTGACCCATACGGACTGACACGTCTGTGACAGAAACGGACTGACACTCACGTTTGTGACCCATACGGACTGACACTCACATTTGTGACCCATACGGACTGACACGTTTGTGACCCATACGGACTGACAATCACGTTTGTGACCCACACAGACTTACACGTTTGTGACCCACGCAGACTAACACACATTTGTGGC
This sequence comes from Cherax quadricarinatus, assembly GCF_038502225.1. Classification (NCBI taxonomy): domain Eukaryota; kingdom Metazoa; phylum Arthropoda; class Malacostraca; order Decapoda; family Parastacidae; genus Cherax; species Cherax quadricarinatus. The sequence goes on along the minus strand of NC_091310.1, from coordinate 1,963,287 downwards.
CCACACAGACTGACACTCACTTTTGTGACCTACACGGACTGACACGTTTGTAACCCATACGGACTGACACTCACGTATGTGACCCACACGGATTGACACGTCTGTGAACCACACGAACTGACACTCACGTTTGTGACCCATACAGACTGACACTCACGTTTGTGACCCACACGGACTAACACGTTTGTGACCCATGCAGACTGACACACATTTCTGCCCCACACAGACTGACACTCACTTTTGTGACCCACACCCACTGACACGTTTGTAACCCATATGGACTGACACTCACGTTTGTGGCCCACACGGATTGACACGTCTGTGAACCATACGAACTGACACTCAAGTTTGTGACCCATACAGGCTGACACGTTTGTGACCCATACGGACTGACACTCACGTTTGTGACCAATACAGACTGAAACTCACGTTTGTGACCCGTTCGGACTGACACTCACGTTTGTGACCCATACGGACTGACACGTTTCTGACCCATACGGACTGACACTCGCGTATGTGACCCACACGGACTGACACTCACGTTTGTGACTCACACGGACTGACACTCACGTTTGTGACCCATACGGACTGACACTCACGTTTGTGACCCACACGGACTGACACTCACTTTTGTGACCCACACGGACTGACACGTTTGTGACCCAAACGGACTGACACGTTTGTGACCCACACGGACTGACACTCACGTTAGTGGCCCATTCGGACTGACACGTTTGTGTTCCATCCGGACTGACACGCTTGTGATCCACACGGACTGACACTCACGTTTGTGACCCATACCGACTGACACTCACGTTTGTGACCCACACGTACTGACACTCACGTTTGTGACTCATACGGACTGACACGTTTGTGACCCATACGGACTGACACGTTTGTGAACCTCACAGACTGACACTCCCGTTTGTGACCCACACGGACTGACACGTTTGTGACCCACGCAGACTGACACACATTTCTGGCCCACACAGACTGACACTCACTTTTGTGACCCACACGGACTGACACGTTTGTAACCCATACGGACTGACACTCACGTTTGTGACTCACACGGATTGACACGTCTGTGACCCATACGGATTGACACTCACGTTTGTGACCCATACAGACTGATACTCACTTTTGTGACCCATTCGGACTGACACTCACGTTTGTGACCCATACGGACTGACACTCACGTTTGTGACCTATACGGACTGACACTCACTTTTGTGACCCACACGGACTGACACGTTTGTGACCCACACGGATTGACACGTTTGTGACCCACACGGACTGACACGTTTGTGACCCTCACGGATTGTCACGTTTGTGACCCACACGGACTGGCACGTTTGTGACCCACACGGACTGACACTCACGCTTGTGACCCATACGGATTGACACGTTTGTGACCCATACGGACTGACACTCACTTTTGTGACACACACAGACTGACACTCACGTTTGTGACCCACACGGACTGACACGTTTGTGACCCACACAGACTGACACACATTTGTGACCCACACGGACTGACACTGACGTTTGTGACCCACACAGTCTGACACACATTTGTGACCCCCACAGACTGACACTCACTTTTGTGACCCACACGGACTGACACGCTTGTGACCCACACAGACTGACACTCACGTTTGTGACCCACACAGGCTGACACAAATTTTTGACCCACATGGACTGACACTCACGTTTGTGACCCACACAGTCTGACACAGATTTGTGACCCAAACAGACTGACAGTCACTTTTATGACCCACACGGACTGACACGTTTGTGACCCACACTGACTGACACGTTTATGACCCATACGGACTGACACGTTTGTGACCCATACGGACTGACACTCACGTTTGTGACCCATTCAGACTGACACTCACGTTTGTGACCCTCACAGACTGACACACATTTGTGACCCACACAGACTGACACTCACTTTTGTGACCCAAACGGACTGACACGTTTGTGACTCACACGGACTGACATGTTTTTGATCCATTCGAACTGGCACTCACGTTTATGACCCATACGGACTGACACGTTTGTGACTCATACGGACTGACACTCGCGTTTGTGACCCATACAGACTGACACTCACGTTTGTAACCCAAACAGACTGACACTCACGTTTGTGACCCATACGGACTGACACTCACGTTTGTGACCCATACAGACTGACACTCACGTTTGTGACCCACGCTGTCTGATACTCACGTTTGTGACCCATACGTACTGACACTCACGTTTGTGACCCATGCGGACTGACACTCACGTTTGTGACCCACACGAACTGACACTTATTTTTGTGACCCACACGGACTGGCACGTTTGTGACCCACACGGACTGACACGTTTGTGACCCATACGGACTGACACATTTGTGACCCATACGGGCTGACACGTTTGTGACCCATACGGACTGACATTCACATTTGTGACCCATACAGACTGACACGTTTGTGACCCACGCGGATTGACACGTTTGTGACCCCCACAGACTGACACTCACGTTTGTGACCCACACAGACTGACTCTCACGTTTGTGACCCACACAGTCTGACACTCACGTTTGTGACCCACACGGACTGACACTCACGTTTGTGACCCACACAGACTGACACTCACGTTTGTGACCCACACGGACTGACACTCACGTTTGTGACCCACACGGACTGACACTCACGTTTGTGACCCACACAGACTGACACTCAAGTTTGTGACCCACACAGACTGACACTCACGTTTGTGACCCACACAGACTGACACTCACGTTTGTGACCCACACAGACTGACACTCACGTTTGTGAATATAATAATGAATGCAAGATACGTTAATTCCATTTAGAAGTGTATTGACCAGGCCTACCTTCCAGTGTCAGCTGGCGTTAGGCTGATGATCTTAAAATCAACACATAAATAACATTAACACAGCGAATCTAAATGAAACATAGAAGAATGTTAAGTAATTGAAATATACATAAGGATTAAGGATTAAAAATTTGGTTTCTTTGCATAGTTTATAATGTGTAATTACTATTTTGATTTGCCAAGTTCAAAGGAAAAAAAAACTATCATGCCGGGACATTTCTGTCAGGGGATAAATCACGAAAACCACAGAGGGAAAAGAGTGGGAAGCAGAAGAGTGCAGTAAACAAGAGTATGGGAATGAAATGTGTGATCAACAAGAGTAAAATGAGAGAGAGGAAAACAAGAGTGTGAGAAACAAGATTGTAAGTAACAAGAGTGTGAGTAACAAGAGTGTGAGTAAATAAATAAATAACAAAAAGGCACAATACCGTGACTGGAACGATACACAAATAACCCGCACATAAAAGAGAGAAGCTTACGACGACGTTGTGGAAGAGTGTGAGTAACAAGATTGTGAGTAACAAGATTGAGTAACAAGATTGTGAGTAACAAGATTGTGAGTAACAAGATTGTGAGTAACAAGATTGTGAGTAACAAGATTGTGAGTAACAAGATTGTGAGTAACAAGATTGTGAGTAACAAGATTGTGAGTAACAAGATTGTGAGTAACAAGATTGTGAGTAACAAGATTGTGAGTAACAAGAGTGTGAGTAACAAGAGTGTGAGTAACAAGATTGTGAGTAACAAGAGTGTGAGTAACAAGAGTGTGAGTAACAAGATTGTGAGTAACAAGATTGTGAGTAACAAGAGTGTGAGTAACAAGAGTGTGAGTAACAAGATTGTGAGTAACAAGATTGTGAGTAACAAGAGTGTAAGTAACAAGAGTGTAAGTAACAAGAGTGTGAGTAACAAGATTGTGAGTAACAAGATTGTGAGTAACAAGATTGTGAGTAACAAGATTGTGAGTAACAAGAGTGTAAGTAACAAGAGTGTAAGTAACAAGAGTGTGAGTAACAAGATTGTGAGTAACAAGATTGTGAGTAACAAGAGTGTAAGTAACAAGAGTGTAAGTAACAAGAGTGTGAGTAACAAGACTGTTAGTAGAAAAAAGTGTGAGTAACAAGACTGTTAGTAGAAAAAAGTGTGAGTAACACTGTAGCAAGAGTGTGAGTAACAAGAGCGTGAGTAACAAGAGTGTGAGTAACAAGAGTGTGAGTAACAAGAATGTGAATAACACGAGTGTTAGTAACAGAAGTGTGAGTAACAGAAGTGTGAGTAACAAGAGTGTGAGTAACACTGTGAATAACATGAGTGTGAGTAAAATAGATAAATTATCTCCAGGAGGGGAGTATCGGCCCCCCTTCAGCTCCTCAGCCCTTTTCAGCCCTGAGGGGCCCAGCCCTCTCAGAAGGGGCAAGTATCTTGGTTACTTCCACATCAAGTAATTACAAACAGATGTTTAACCAGCGTGTACCAGTCATAGGTCATGTGACTCCTTGCAAGAGTGTTGCAACCAGTGGCAGTTATAACGAGAGTAATTAATCTCTGTACCACAACAGGAAATGTACAGGGAAACTTCAACCTCACTTTATTAACATGTTAGACATAATGAACTCTCAGTGAATGAGATATATCAAGAAATCAAGTATTTGTGTTGCAAACTGTTGCAGTCTGGCAAGGAAGGCAAATCTGCTTGTATTAGTGAATCCTTTATATGAGGGCAAGTCAGGTCAGAGAGGGGCATGGCAGGGTAGATTTCTTTTGGACTTGGTCGAGACAACTCATGCGTCACACTGTAATAACAAAGACTACAGTGATCTCTCGTTTGTGTGCATAAAAGAATCTCATGGGACACAGCAGACACAGAGAAGTGACAACGGCTTCCTTAGTGATATGATTGTTAATGATAAACAATACTTGATGACCAGTGTAACAACGAGTGATACGATCCTGACGGAGTGTAGCGCGACATTACTCAAAGAACACGTCTGCTTCTATCAAGACACCGATACCTGAGTCACATATGGGTCCGATATTGATACCCAGGTAGGTCTAGTAATTAGACTAGCTAGATCGGCTGCACAGCAGATAACTGTTTCATTTGTTTCTAGACTTATTACAATACACTCGATTATAGTTGGACTTTTTAGCCCAAACAAGTGAGTATAAGGATCCAGTCAGTATTCAGTTATGAAAATACTAACACACCCCCTAGGGGTGTTGTGTCAGTATTTTCATAACTGACCATAACTGACCACAAAATCACAACAACCCCTAGGGGTGTTGTGTCAGTATTTTCATAACTGACCATAACTGACCACAAAATCACAACAACCCCTAGGGGTGTTGTGTCAGTATTTTCATAACTGACCATAACTGACCACAAAATCATAACAACCCCTAGGGGTGTTGTGTCAGTATTTTCATAACTGACCATAACTGACCACAAAATCATAACACCCCCTAGGGGTGTTGTGTCAGTATTTTCATAACTGACCATAACTGACCACAAAATCATAACAACCCCTAGGGGTGTTGTGTCAGTATTTTCATAACTGACCATAACTGACCACAAAATCATAACAACCCCTAGGGGTGTTGTGTCATTGTGGTCGTAGAACAACTGTGTCCCAGCGAAGGTGCTTACTGGGAGAGACTGCGGTAGGCAGAGACAGTGACGAAGCTAAGTGTACCTTTGTTAACTCTACAAGTTTATTTGACCATAGTTATGGTTAGATAAATTATACCACAAGTAACAAGAGTGTGAGTAACAAGAGTGTGAGTAACAAGTGTGTAACAAGAGTGTGAATAACAAGAGTGTGAATAACAAGAGTGTGAATAACAAGAATGTGAGTAACAAAAGTATGAGTAACAAAAGTGTGAGTAACAAGAGTGTGAATAACAAGAGTGTGAAGAACAAGAATGTGAGTAACAAAAGTATGAGTAACAAAAGTGTGAGTAACAAGAGTGTGAATAACAAGAGTGTGAAGAACAAGAATGTGAGTAACAAAAGTATGAGTAACAAAAGTGTGAGTAACAAGAGTGTGAATAACATGAGTGTGAGTAACAAGAGTGCTCCGTAAAGTTGATAGATCAACACCCATCATCCTGGAATCACTGAGTTAACTTACAAAATCCCCTGAAGCGAAGCTTCAAACGCTGGAAAAAGTTTCCTCTTAATTCGTCGATGTTGGAGAGTAAACTTCACCTGTGTACAACAATAACTCTCCACCTCTGTACGTGTAAAGTGCACGGACAATTTTATTCCCATTCAATCACGTTAAAGAATGTTGTATTTAACTATTCTGAACAACTTCAATATTTAATGACTGATACATCTTATGGATAATATAGTTCCAAGTGTGTTTAATTTGTATGAGCAAACTGGTCATTTTAGTAAAATAGTTTTAAATTTGAAATCGATGGAATTTGCAAAAAAAAAAAAAAAAAAAAAAAAAAAAGAAACTGACGTGGTTTCCCTGTTATTGGGTGATATAAGACATTGTCAATTATATTGTTATGTTGTGACATTTATAAATAATAACTAAAGAATGCTTCTTCAGATCTATGTAGTATTAATGGAGATGCTATGAGGAGCATAATGCCGCCTAAGTTTAGCATGTCCCGTAGCTCGGTTGGTAACGCACTCACCTCACAATCTGAGGTCCGCGGTTCAATCCCTGACAAAGGTGGAAACACTTGGACATGTTTCCTTAACGCATCTGCTGGCGCTGTCCACTTAATAGTAAATAGGTACCCGGGTGTTAGTGGACTGGTATGGTTGGCATCCTGGCGACAAAATTAACCTAATTTGCCCGAAATGCTCTGCATAACAATGGGCTTTCTATATAGTATGTTAATGTCAGCTATGGTCTATGTAAGTTATCAGTTACTTGTAGACATAAAGAGTATTATTATTATTATTATTATTATTATTATTATTATTATTATTATTATTATTATTATTGTTATTATTATTATTATTATCATTATTATTATTATTATTATTATTATTATTATTATTATTATTATTATTATTATTATTATTATTATTATTATTGTTATTATTATTATCATTATTATTATTATTATTATTATTATTATTATTATTATTATTATTATTATTATTATTGTTATTATTATTATTATTATTATTATTATTATTATTATTATTATTATTATTATTATTAAAAAATGTAATCGTTGGAATCAGATGTATTACTGAAAAATGCTTTTTCTGGTCGGCATCAAACTTTCTGAGTTGGTTGGATTTATTAAAACAAATCATCGCCTTTTCTTTGAACTGTGTAAATTTCAATATCGCAGTTTTATTAAAAAAAACATTTTCCAAGTAAAACCTGACGATATTCTCTTCCGATCGGCTTCAAACCGAATTGCTGATGTATCTTAATTGGAAGTATTTTTTTTATTGATTTTGGGTGCTAGTTTGACATTTTTCCATAATTTTATCAAATTAGACACTTCTAGAAAATAAACATCTCTGTTTCTTACAGGATTGTCGACGATGTTTAATGGAATAAGAATGAATAAACTGAAAACAAAAAATTATGATATTTTTATGTTTAAAAAATTGATCGCTCCCCCTGTTTTCGCAATTTTTTTAGCATAACTTCCCTCCCCCCCCTCTAAATTATCGATTACACCTCGAGAATGCCTTTCTGGCTTGGATTCAGATTTTCAACGCTGGTGTACAGTAAGGATTATTTACATGTGTAGCTGACCTGTTTATTAACCCAGATTTCGTTTCCATGTGATAACTGGTGAACCCCAAGTGTAGAAGTCTTCAGGAGGAAACTGGACAAGTATCTTCACCAGGTGCCATATCTACCAGGCTGTGACGGATATATGGGGCTGTGGGCTACCAACAACAGCAACTTGGTTGACCAGGAAAGCACCAGACGAGCCTGGCCCATGGCCGGGCTCTGGAAGTATAAAATATATCGGAACTCATCAAAGTCAGATCAGCTTCAGACTTCCGGTGTTTTACTGAGAGGGAGATAAATTATTTTATTGTTCTTTATTGCCTCTGATTCACTAATATTAATATTAGAAATGTTGGAATATAATATTCTTCTAGACCTGCTAAGACTTTTAAATATTTAACCAAAAACAAAACACACATTCAAAATATTTTAAACCTTTCCATCCATAATTTGTTTTCAGTTTCCGAACGGCATTATTATCTTCTCATCTAATATCTATAACGAATTTTAGATAAGTTAAATTAAAACTATCTTTTAAAGTAATTATACTTTCTTGGTTTAACAATATAAACCCTGTCAATAAATCCCTAAAACAATTTCCTATACCATTTAGATTTTCTAAATAATTGATTCTACTGGATTTATTTAGAAGATTGCTTAAATTGTTTATATATTCACATATAAATATGGACACACATTCATACTGCCAAGCATAAATTTACATGTGTAGGGAAATGTATATATGTACACTCGCCTACATGTGCATATCACTTTCGCATACAAGTTTGAATATGTATACAAACATATGGAAGAACTCTCAATAAAACACTTCATTTGCAAATATATTAAAATGCCACAGTGTTTACACACATGTCTTCGAAGGAAGATGTGTGTGCAAGCACATGAAAGCACTCGGGTGTTTTTTTATATTTCCGCTGGGGAATTTTTAGACGTATATATATACACATACATACATATGTACACATACATACAAAGACATACTAACATCCAGGCATACGTACGCATATTCATACGGAAATTTATACACTCACAAATCTGATAATACATACTTCGTGTTAAATGGGTTTGAAAACCTACAAGTTGAAGAATTGGGACACTTATGTAACATATGGGAATATTTATTGAGGAAACGTTTCGCCACACAGTGACTTCATCAGTCCAATACAAGGTAGAAATGGGTAAGGAGAGGAGTTTGATGAAGTCACTGTGTGGCGAAACGTTTCTTCAATAAAGATTCCGATATGTTGCATAAGTGTCTCAATTTTTCAATACAAACTTTCCAACCAAAATACACACACTCATAAATATTTGAAAATATACATACACACCTGTATACATAGAAAAATGTGTACAGTGGTACATGGATACATTTGTAAAAACTCACACATACGCTCATGCATGTATGCATAACTATATATGCATGTGCACATATATACGTATTTACACGTGCCACCCTGGATTATGGTTTGTGCATGCATTGAGGTAGAGGCGGCTGGGCTTATGGTATACGGAGATTTGAACATTTAAATGGTATAAAATACCGACAGATTGTTAGGTAAGACACATAAAGATACCTAACTGTTGCATATGTGTCTTACCTAACAATACGGAGATTTGTTTCTTGGATGCGCAGCGACCGATGCGCATCTAGTTTCGTTTGAAGTTGGGAAAGTTCATTGACAACCAAGCAATCACATTCTCCGTAATACTGCACCGAAAAGTGTTCTGTTAAGGAGAACATTATATTTGCATAACGTTCCCTCATTTTAACACGAGTAGTAATAACATCATACAGATAACATACACAACTTAGGTCAATGTCTGCTTTCCGTGAAGCTTTCTCTAGTTTACCATACCTGACATTCCTTATAGCATCACTACAGGCTAGAAAATGTCATGTAACCAAGGCATATAATAAATGTTTGGAATTAATGAATCAAGAAACTGTGAATACTGATGATTTAAAATTGTATTTAGATGCTTTAGGTAATAGATATGATTCATACAAATTATATTACAACAAATATGAAGGAGATTTATTAGTAAACTGTGTAGATGAGACTGAAGTAGATCTCATGATTAATCAGTATTATGAATTAGAGGAAAAGATTCTTTCTTGTAAAAGTCAGGCCTTGAATAAATTAAAATGTGTAAACCAGGCAGTTAATCAGTCTGCTCCAACAAATAAGATGTCTTTGCCAAAGCTCCCAGAATTATGTTTACCTGTATTTAATCCTGGAGAAAATTGGGAGGAATTTTGGTCAATTTTTAAAGCAGCTGTGCATGACGGGAGTGACCTAGCCTGTGTAACTAAATTATTTTACCTCAAAGGACAGGTAAAAGGAGATGCTCACTTACTCATACAAGCCTTTCCCAATGTAGATGACTCTTACAAGGAAGCAATTGACTTGTTGAAGGTCACTTATGGTAATATAGAACAAAGTAGGTTGGATCTAGTGAATATCGTTGTTAATTTAAAATCTCAAGATCACACTTGCAAAGGTTTACAGCAGTTTAGAGTTAAACTGGAGAGCACTCTCAAAACTTTAAGTAATAAATATAATCTGAAGGAATCAGACTGGTTATTGAGTGCCATTGTACAGAATAAATTAAGCTATAAAACACTTGAATGGTTCTCGAACAAATATCACAAAGGTTATTTTGTACCTGACGGTACTTATTTCTGAGTAATCAGAAATAATGTGAAAGACATTTATGCAACTCCTAGTGCGACCCTCTGTCGTGTTGGGGGGGTGTTGCAACCCCTGAATGGGTTACAATGATTATTATGTATATATAATGTATATTACCTTTTCATTTAATTTTATATTGCTTATATTTGCGATAATAGCTAAATCGTAAATGTATGACTTTATATTATTATTTGACTGTTATATTGTTATTTAGCTTATGTTGTTAGGATGTACATAAAATGTGCTCAGTTAGTCTTGATTGTCAAACTACTGTAATTATCGCTTGTCGCTCGTTATACTGCCGGCTTCTGAGCTGCAGTTGTCCACGTAGCTATCACGTGATCGAGGGGGGGGGTGTCCTCACCTCTCGTGAAGTAGTCAGTCTGCTAGAGACTCGCTTGCTGGTTGGACAGATTGTCTGTCTCATTATTCTTGTTAGTTCTGTAGAACTTTGTTCACAGAACATTGTATAGACTTAGTGATTTTCGACGTTGTACTGAGGTTGTGTGTCACATAGACACTCTGAGTATCTCAGGTCCTTAGCTATAGCTTCTGACCTAATTTTGTACTGGTTTCTGTGTATTGTCACAGTCGCGTTTTCCTATGCTGAACGTAGATTCAGTATTATGGGAGTTTTGTAACTTTTGTGGAGGATCTGCAGATGGTCCCTACTTAGTGAAAGATTGGAGGAACTTGACAGATGTATCAGGTGTTTAGGTAATCACAATGTAAAGGGTTGTCATGCCAAATTAAACAACTGTTATCAATGCCACAAAGGAAGACACCATATAGTCATGTGTAAGGGTCTATATGATAATGTTGACAATAATGATAATGTTGACAATCCTGACACATCAGTAGCTAATATAAAAATTGCTGCTAATGTTAATAATGATGGTTTTGCTGAAGTAGCCTTACCTGTGCTACAGATAAAAATTGATGATAAAAGGCATAAATCAAAAATTGTAACTGCATTATTGGACCAGGGATCCCAGCGTACTTTCATTAAACGTAAATGTCTTGATGGTATGAAAGTACAGATAGGAGATCCCACAACATTAAAATTATCTGGTTTTCTCTCAGATAAAAGGGCTCAATTGTATGACGCTGTTTATGTAACTGTCAGGTTGGGCAATGAGAAAAAACGTGTTAATGCAGTAATTGTAGATAGACTTCCAGAAAAATATCTACAGTAGGGCTTAATAAAGCTACAGAAAGACTTTCACATAATGTAAATTTAGCACCTTCTGGTGTAAGTGATGATTCTGTAGGCCCAATAAATATTTTGATAGGTAGTGACTATTATGCCTCCTTTGTGAAGGGTATGGTAAAGAAATGTGGTGTCACCCTTTTAAAGACTGCTGGAGGCCATGTAATGTATGGTAGGATTCCTCGTAATAATAATTCATGACTAGAGGAAACTACATATACCATAACTGTGTGTCTTACTCATGAAATCGTACCCCAGTATAATTCTTCCATAGAGGATGGTGTTGAGCCAGTGCATAAATTGTGGGAATTAGACAGCATTGGAATAAATGTAAATGAAGAAAGTCCAGACGATTCTTTTACTCAGGATCAATACCTGAGAGATGTAAAATTTGAATCTGGACAGTACTGGGTACGACTTCCGTGGAGACTGAACCATCCAGAATCGCCCACTAATTACAGAATGGCATATGGACAATTAAAGGCTCAGCTCCGCGAACTGACCAAGACACCAGAATTGTTAACTGCCTATAATGATATAATTGCTGAGGAGTTAATTAATAACTTTATAGAAGAGGTACCTCCTGAGCAAGCCAAAATTTATGGTCACTATTTGCCACATCACGGAGTGAAGAAGGATTCTAAGACCACTCCTCTGAGAATTGTGTTTAATTGTAGTGCCAGGAGTAACAAAAATGTATCTATTTTAAATGGCTGTTTGATGACAGGTCCGTCGTTGACGGAAAAATTAGGAGATATCTTATTAAATTTCAGGATGAAGAATTATGTCTTTACGGCTGACATAAGTAAAGCTTTCCTAAGAGTGGGTTTACAAGAGGCTGACCGGGATTGTACCTGCTTCTTATGGCCTGAGAATCCTATTGACCCACTTAGCCCTCTGAAAACCTTTCGCTTTACGAGCGTATTATTTGGTGCTACATCCAGTCCGTTCCTACTTCAAGCGACGATAAATGCACACCTTAAACGTATGAAAAGTCCAATGAGTAAAGTAATGAGCAAACAATTTTATGTGGACAATTTCCTGGGTGTGATGTCAACTGAAGAGGAACTGTTAATGACTTATGGAGAGGCTAATAAAATAATGCAAAGTGCAAATATGCCTCTGAGAGAATAGAATAGTAATTCATCCAAATTAAAGGACAAAATAAGTAAAGATTTCCCTGGAGATGAAGTGCCAAAATGTAGTAATGTATTGGGTTTAACTTGGGATGCTGAGAGAGATTTGTTAATGATAAAACCTAATAATTACAGTATGCCCAATAAATTAACTAAGAGAGTTTTGCTTGCTAAAGTTTTCAAATGTTTTGATCCACTAGGTTTAGTGTCACCCCTTACTATAAGAGGGAAATTATTAATACAGGAAGCATGGAAACTTAAATGTGCTTGGGATGAAATTCTACCTGAGGAATTCATTAACAGGTGGGATGAATTAATTGGTGATTATGAGAAAATTCCAATGTTGGAGTTCCCACGCCAGGTGGCCAATGCAAATGGGGAAAATGTACTCCACATTTTTTAATGATGCTTCAAAATTAGCATATGGAGCAGTTGCTTACCTTCAATGTAATAGTGTTATTTCTCTTATGTCTAAGGCTAAAGTGTCTCCAATTAAATCACGTACTTTACCTCAGTTGGAATTAACAGCCATTTATGTAGGTGTCAAATTAGCTAATTGTATAAGAAATAAGTTGCAGGAGATAAATATTAGCGACACTGTAATTTGGTCTGATAATGAGGTATCCTTACAATGGATTCGTAATGGAAACAGTAAAATTGTGTACATACAAAACAGAGTCGCTGAAATTAATCAGATGCAAGAGAAGTATAATAGTTTGGGTCAGCATATGTTAACATTTAATCATATACCTGGTGAGGAGAATCCAGCTGATTTCTTGTCTCGAGGTTTACCTTATGCTAAACTTGTAAATGCTGTATCATGGTTTAAAGAACCGAGCTGGTTGGTAAATAAAGCTAATTGGCCTGTACAAAAGACGTATATTGCTCCTGTTGAAATTACTATGACCACCGCTCCAATAGTTTGTCCTCCCTTAGCCATTGATATAAATAGGTATTCTTCTTTACCCAAACTAATCATTGTAACTAAATTGGTGTTTAAATTTCTAAACAAGATGAATATCTCATATAAGTTTTCACATCCTCTTGAATATTGGATAAAGAGGGTACATACAGGAAGAAATCTACGGAAATGAGATTAAATTGATAATGGAAAGTAAAATTGTGAAAGGTTTCATAATAGAGAAATTGGGGCTGTATTTAGAGAACAATGTATTTAGGTGTAGAGGTAGGTTACAAAATGCTGAATTGGGTGACTATGCTAAACACCCTATCTTACTGCCCAAAACTCATCATCTAACAAATTTAAATTGTTCTAAATGCCCATAAAAATGTAATGCATAGTGGGGTACAAGATACTTTAAATTGTATTAGGGAAACTTTCTGGATTCCACAATGACGGCAAAGTGTAAAAAGGGTGATTAAATCTTGTGTAATATGTCGCCGTGTGGATGCCAGATCCTATATGTACCCAGGTCCTCCACCATTGATAAATTAGCAATTTGAGTCATTTAGCAACGAACTCCGCCCGGCTGCAGTGTGGAAAATACTGTATATATTTTCCAGAAATACAGTAGTTATATGTAAATAGATGGCCATACTGTATTTAATAAATTTTTTTATAAAAAATGGGAAGCCTGCGCCTGCACAGACAAGACTCGCCATTTTGGTTTTGAATTGAGAGTAAACGTTAGTGTAATGGGAAGAATTTTTCGTGCTCTAGAGGTTAAAATTGGGCTGACACCTCTCAAATAGGAGCCGAAATTTTGGATGTGCATTCCTGCATAATTTGAGTATCAGGCGACTGAACAAGACAGCTCCAGGAACCTCAGATAAATCTGTTTATGTTTAATTCTGGCCAGTATTTTCATAAATTTAGACAGTGAGGTTTTCTGAGTATGATACACCTTAATCTCCAGTCAAATTGGTGAATGATATTAAGATATTCTCTTTCTGTTATGTAAATGTGTTTATATATAATAATTTTTTATTTTAATATACAGTCTACAAATTTATATATTTACCAGCATTCCTGGTGATGTATATTTCATTTAATTAATAGGTCCATAGCAACTTGTGGATATGACAGTGGTAGGTATCGAAGGGGGACATTTTTTGCGACCTATGTGTACCAAATTCCTACTTGTCTAACTGATAAATAATAATTATCTTTGTTCATTTACTGTTGTGTACATAATGATACATTCAGAAAAATGCAATTTTCCACACGCTCTATAACCCATATAGGTTTACCACTTTCCTCTCATTTTTATATAATATTTGTGAACCGCATCAGTCTTCAGTGGCTGATGGTATAGGCTGTGTAGGCACAAAGTTTATTAAATTATAGGCATTAACTGTAGAACGCATCTTCTGGTCGGCTTGATGCTTTTACTGCTGATGTGTTTACCCGTCAAAGGAAACAATCTCTTGATGTTAGGTTGTGTAAATTATGTGTCAGATTCATTCATCAAATTATTTTTTGTGAAGTAGCATGTTTCTTCTGATTAATAATAATTCACAGTATTGGATTATATTTGGTTATCCTCGCTTCAGTCCAAGTTAAATTTTGGTTAATTAGGTAACAGTCACGGTCAAATCCCAGAAACTGTGAAATACACACTGAGGTCCGTAGTTCGATCACAGGTACGGGAACACATTAGGACGTGTTTCCTTAAGACACCTGCTGCTGTTCCTGTTTATCTATCAGTAAAATAGGTATTTGGGTGTTAGTCGACTGGTGTGGTCTGCATCCTGGGGACAAAAGTGACCTAATTTGCCCGAAATGCTTTGCATAACAAGAGGCTTTCTATATAGTAGTATGTTACTGATGTCAGGTAGGCCTGTATACATTGTACATGTAATTGTAGAAATAAATAAATAATAATAATAATAATAATAATAATATAATATTATTATTATTATTATTAAAGTGATTTTTATGATCTGATGAGTTGTTAAAGTTAGAGCAAGGTAACATTACCGAAGGGATTTCGTGAAACTAGTTAGCCAGGCATGAATCCTGGAGGGGTGAGGTACAGTACCCGCACTCTGAAACAGTGGTGGGTTTGTGCTGCAGTTCGGAGGGTCATTTGAGATGTGATGTTAGCAAGCTTCAGGAGTGACAGTTATTGAATAGACGGCAATGAAAACTTTTTTTTTTTTTTTTTTTTTTTTGCGTCGCCTACCTCACTAAGAAATTCGCTGCGTTAGAAAAAATGTCACAGCATTACTCATAAATATAAGAGCAAATTTTTGTAAATAATTTAAATACACAACACTATATGCAAATTTTAGAAAAGTAATATTTGTTTTTTTAATATTTATAATGTAAATAGAAATAAAACTAGAAAGATTATTAAAATATGAAATATATGTGAAAATATTGTAATGAAATGTATGAAAAATTGGTGCTTGTTCAGTGTCAGATTCTTATTCTGAATACCACAGTTAGATGGCTGCTTGAGGGAGACCTTCAAAGAGGGAAGACAAAAATAATTTTTTTTCTAATTATCCAGTTTCAATTAATTTTTTCACTGTTATTTTTGACATTTTTTGAAGATTATTATGAAGATTACCTTGAACAATAAAGAGAATAAAATAATTATTGGGTGCCTCATGGGGTGTTTTTTCGATACCCATAATGCAAAACGTCGTTGATAGACAATATTCTAGTTGACCTCAAATGAAAGATAAAGGCCATAACAGTTGTATATCAATGGGGTTTTACCATTGTGTCAATATCATGTCTTTTAAAAAATTTTCAAATTTGTTTTTCCATTTTTAATGATTTTTTTGGGAGGAAAAACTCAGGAGAAAAACGGTAAAGGCCATTGCAAATTCCCGTCACTACGCTGCAAAACCATAATTTCCCAATAACGTGTGAAAAAGAAAATCATGGCTTTTCGTGAACTGCTCTTCCAGAACATGTATCGAAAGTTCAATAACTTTTGTGATAAACAGAAATGTCATTTTCTGTCACAGTCCAGGTATGTGTCCTCAGCACGTCGCTGGAGCGAGTACAACCTCGTCATAGCAGCAACAGAGTAGCTGCTGGTATCGAACTCTGGTATCGAACTCTGGTATCGAACTCTGGTATCGAACTCTGGTATCGAACTCTGGTATCGAACTCTGGTATCGAACTCTGGTATCGAACTCTGGTATCGAACTCTGGTATAATATCGTCAGAAAAGATGCCACGTTTTGTATTTTCAAAGAAACAATCACAAAAATCACAATTTTTTGAGTATAAATAAAAAAACACATGCATCATGTCTTCTTGATGACAGCAACAATAAAAATACATTTTTGGAAAATAATACTTAGAAACATGGTAGAAACAAGCATCAACTTGTTGCCAAATTTATGCGCTATTTTTCAGTACGAGAAATTTATTTTCAAAATTTTTCGATTTTTGTTGTGTATGTCAGCCTCCTTCCCATGGACAGGTTGCCCGATTATTTTTCTTTATTCTTCCTTTTACTTTTGGTTTGCATTTTCCTCATAACTCGAGAATGCCTCACCCACTCGACTTCAACTTTTCATTGCTTGTTACGGTAAAGAGGGCCAGATTCGAGAAACAATTGGCATATATATATATATATATATATATATATATATATATATATATATATATATATATATATATATATATATATATATATATATATATATATATATATATATATATATATATATATATATGCGATAAGATCACAGTAAACAGGTGATTTCAAAATATGCAAAACAACCACTCTGAAAGAATAGAGAAATTCCAAGCGCTTTCGTGACTACTCACATTATCAAGGAACTATGAAAGTGAAGCATCCAAGGAAGCTATATAAGGGGTCGGCCAGCACCTCACTATCAGATCCCACAACGGTTAGACACGTGACGCGCGGCGAGCCAACTTGGACAGGTCCTTTGCAAAACTCACCCCCAAGCTATTTATTTGTCCAGTGTATTATTAAATTCTACCCAAATTCTATTAATTATAAATGGATCTAATTTATATAAACCAAAGGAAATATTAATATTATTGTCAAAACTGCTTTTTATGAAACAAGATTCAATTATATTCCTGTCGACCATGGACTTGCTTGATACTACTTTCTCAACTTTTTGAAAATCAATTGGATGGTTAAAATCTCTTACATGAATAAATAGAGCATTGGAATCTTGTCCAGTTCTAATGCTATATTTATGTTGTTTTAATCTTAGTTCGAGATTTTTACCAGTTTGACCGTAATAAACTTTATCGCAAATTTTACAAGGAATCTTATAGACACATCCATCAGCATTTTGGGGGGAATTCTTAATCAAAAGTTTTTTTTACTGTATCAAGATTTTTGAATACAACTTTAATATTAAAAGTCTTAAGAAGAGAAGGCATATCAACCAAGTTTTCATGGTAAGGGAGAACCAACATATTTTTAGTTGAATAAGGCTGGTTGCCCTTTTTTGGATTATAAAAAGTGTTCCTAGCAACTTTATATACACACACATATATATATATATATATATATATATATATATATATATATATATATATATATATATATATATATATATATATATATATATATATATATATATATATATATTAACACACTGGCCGATTCCCACCAAGGCAGGGTGGCCCGAAAAAGAAAAACTCTCACAATCATTCACTCCATCACTGTCTTGCCAGAAGGGTGCTTTACACTACAGTTTTTAAACTGCAACATTAACACCCCTCCTTCAGAGTGCAGGCACTGTACTTCCCATCTCCAGGACTCAAGTCCGGCCTGCCGGTTTCCCTGAATCCCTTCATAAATGTTACTTTGCTCACACTCCAACAGCACGTCAAGTATTAAAAACCATTTGTCTCCATTCACTCCTATCAAACACGCTCACGCATGCCTGCTGGAAGTCCAAGCCCCTCGCACACAAAACCTCCTTTACCCCCTCCCTCCAACCTTTCCTAGGCCGACCCCTACCCCGCCTTCCTTCCACTACAGACTGATACACTCTTGAAGTCATTCTGTTTCGCTCCATTCTCTCTACATGTCCGAACCACCTCAACAACCCTTCCTCAGCCCTCTGGACAACAGTTTTGGTAATCCCGCACCTCCTCCTAACTTCCAAACTACGAATTCTCTGCATTATATTCACACCACATATTGCCCTCAGACATGACATCTCCACTGCCTCTAGCCTTCTCGCTGCAACATTCATCACCCATGCTTCACACCCATATAAGAGCGTGGGTAAAACTATACTCTCATATATTCCCCTCTTTGCCTCCAAGGACAAAGTTCTTTGTCTCCACAGACTCCTAAGTGCACCACTCACCCTTTTCCCCTCATCAATTCTAGGATTCACCTCATCTTTCATAGACCCATCCGCTGACACGTCCACTCCCAAATATCTCAATACATTCACCTCCTCCATACTCTCTCCCTCCAATCTGATATCCAATCTTTCATCACCTAATCTTTTTGTTATCCTCATAACCTTACGCTTTCCTGTATTCACTTTTAATTTTCTTCTTTTGCACACCCTACCAAATTCATCCACCAATCTTTGCAACTTCTCTTCAGAATCTCCCAAGAGCACAGTGTCATCAGCAAAGAGCAACTGTGACAACTCCCTCTTTATGTGTGATTCTTTATCTTTTAACTCCACGCCTCTTGCCAAGACCCTCGCATTTACTTCTCTTACAACCCCATCTATAAATATTTTAAACAACCACGATGACATCACACATCCTTGTCTAAGGCCTACTTTTACTGGGAAATAATTTCCCTCTTTCCTACATACTCTAACTTGAGCCTCACTATCCTCGTAAAAACTCTTCACTGCTTTCAGTAACCTACCTCCTATACCATACACCTGCAACATCGGCCACGTTGCCCCCCTATCCACCCTGTCATACGCCTTTTCCTTATCCATAAATGCCACAAAGACCTCTTTAGCCTATCCTATTCTCCGTCATACTCTTAATTCTTTCAATAATAACTCTACCATACACTTTACCAGGTATACTCAGCAGACTTATCCCCCTGTAATTTTTGCACTCTCTTCTGTCCCCTTTGCCTTTATACAAAGGAACTATGCATGCTCTCTGCCAATCCCTAGGTACCTTACCCTCTTCCATACATTTATTAAATAATTGCACCAAGCACCCCAAAACTATATCCCCACCTACTTTTAACATTTCTATCTTTATCCCATCAATCCCGGCTGCCTTACCCCCTTTCATTTTACCTACTGCCTCACGAACTTCCCCCACAGCAATAGGAGGATAGATGTGCAATTGAGAGCATAGGCAATGGGGTCGAGTAGGTATGGGGTAGGTTTAAAAGTGTAATGTTAGAGTGTTCAGCAGAAGTTTATGGTTACAGGAAAGTTGGTGCGGGAGGGAAGAGGAGCGATTGGTGGAATGATGATGTAAAGAGAGTAGTAAGGGAGAAAAAGTTAGCATATGAGAAGTTTTTACAAAGTAGAAGTGATGCAAGGAGGGAAGAGTATATGGAGAAAAAGAGAGAGGTTAAGAGAGTGGTGAAGCAATGTAAAAAGAGAGGAAATGAGAGAGTGGGTGAGATGTTATCAACAAATTTTATTGAAAATAAGAAAAAGCTTTGGAGTGAGATTAACAAGTTAAGGAAGCCTAGAGAACAAATGGATTTGTAAGTTAAAAATAGGAGAGGAGAGTTATTAAATGGAGAGTTGGAGGTATTGGGAAGATGGAGGGAATATTTTGAGGAATTGTTAAATGTTGATGAAGATAGGGAAGCTGTGATTTCGTGAATAGGGCAAGGAGAAATATATGTATGTATATATATACATATATATATATATATATATATATATATATATATATATATATATATATATATATATATATATATATATATATATATATATATATATATATATATATATATATATATATATATATATATATATATATATATATATATATATATATATATATATATATATATATATATATATATATATATATATATATATATATATATATATATATATATATATATATATATATATATATATATAGTTGCAGAGATTGGTGGATGAATTTGGTAGGGTGTGCAAAAGAAGAAAATTAAAAGTGAATAGAGGAAAGTGTAAGGTTATGAGGATAACAAAAAGATTAGGTGATGAAAGATTAGATATCAGATTGGAGGAGGTGAATCTATTGAGATATTTGGGAGTGGACGTGTCAGCTGATGGATCTATGAAAGATGAGGTGAATCATAGAATTGATGAGGGGAAAAGGGTGAGTGGTGCACTTAGGAGTCTGTGGAGACAAAGAACTTTGTCCTTGGAGGCAAAGAGGGGAATGTATGAGAGTATAGTTTTACCAACGCTCTTATATGGGTTTCTAAATTTTAAAGCAAATTTCTCAATACAGGATTTGTCTGATATATTAGAATAGGTTTAGTTACCTTCACTATTCACTTGGATTTTATGATCAGTTTTAACTTACACTAACACGAATACATGAAACAATACATGAAGGTAAGAAAAATTCATAAGTGTTTACAGAAAATCAATGGTTACATTAGTATGAAAACAAATTATCTTACAGGAGGAAGCATGTCAACAACACTTCAATGTATGATGTGACTCGCCTGGTGAAGTGTCAGGTTTTATATTCTTTCAATTTTATTGCACTTATTGACTACGCTTTGGGACTTTCCTGAAATTCTTCTCTCCACTGTACTCCTGTAAATGTAAGTTGCTTTATCCTTCATAGATTCTCCTCATAGTTATCATAATATATGAAACGCTGTACTGACTTTGCATCGATGATTACTATTATTAATTTCAGTATAGTGAAATTAAAGTAATCAGTTGTGTTACTTGCTTCATCAGGGTCTTCCTTAGATATTCAAATCTCTGTGTCTGTCCTGTATCCAGTCTGTTTTTTCCTCTTACCCTGAAGGTACGTACAGTAGGTTAACTAAAGAATAAGGGACAAAGAGGAAGCAGTGCAGTAGAATAAATTTATACTGAAGCTCCAGAGTGCTCGACTGTGCTCACTGTCGGCTCTGTGGTTATGCTTCATTCAATCTGTTGTATCTGAGATCATTGGCTCTTCGGAAACACACAGTATAGACTTATTGCGCAGTGCTTCAGTGCGCAGTGCCAGATCCGCGTATTTCTGAAGCTCGGACTATCTACTTAATTTCTCTTCACCACAATAGTCATCAAACACCCTTGAAGTGCCTGTCTTTTTCATCAGCTAATTGTATTTCACATCGATGTTTGGAAAGTCAAGAATATTTTATTATATTACGATTTTCGACATATATTATTAAACATAAAATAAAATTCATTGTTTTCTTTGGATATATTATTCCATTTTGATCAAATTGATAATTTAGAGTTTTTACTTAATTTTCAAGAAAATGAGAGAACGACTTCTTGAGTTCTAATGAAAGGGAAGTCGACACTGCGCTTACATCTGACGACCCTTTTCATTATATTCAGAAGGTGAAAGTAGCACTTGAAGTCAGTCAGGTGCAGTGAGATTCGTACAATCTCAGTAATTGCTTAGACTGCCGTAAAATCATCCTGCTAAAAGGCGCAGGAAATACAGCTGGAGAAAGCAACTCTGTTTCATTTGTGGCAACTTTCACACTTGCTGCAACATGAACCATCACTGGGACTTCATTGACTTTTTATTCTCGGCAAATTACAAAATAAACTAAATTAAAATTTTTGCTGAAAAATAAGTTGTTGTCTTGCCAGTGCAACCAGGGAATGATCCACTGTGAAGAACACTTAGTATGGTGTTCCCTCCACTGTGAAGAACACTTAGTATGGTGTTCCCTCCACTGTGAAGTACACTTAATATGGTGTTCCTTCCACTGTGAAGAACACTTAGTATGGTGTTACCTCCACTGTGAAGAACACTTAATATGGTGTTCCTTCCACTGTGAAGAACACTTAATATGGTGTTCCTTCCACTGTGAAGAACACTTAATATGGTGTTCCTTCCACTGTGAAGAACACTTAATATGGTGTTCCTTCCACTGTGAAGAACACTTAATATGGTGTTCCTTCCACTGTGAAGAACACTTAATATGGTGTTCCCTCCACTGTGAAGAACACTTAGTATGGTGTTCCCTCCACTGTGAAGAACACTTAGTATGGTGTTCCCTCCACTGTGAAGAACACTTAGTATGGTGTTCCCTCCACTGTGAAGAACACTTAGTATGGTGTTCCCTCCACTGTGAAGAACACTTAGTATGGTGTTCCTTCCACTGTGAAGAACACTTAATATGGTGTTCCCTCCACTGTGAAGAACACTTAGTATGGTGTTCCCTCCACTGTGAAGAACACTTAGTATGGTGTTCCCTCCACTGTGAAGAACACTTAGTATGGTGTTCCTTCCACTGTGAAGAACACTTAATATGGTGTTCCTTCCACTGTGAAGAACACTTAGTATGGTGTTACCTCCACTGTGAAGAACACTTAGTATGGTGTTCCCTCCACTGTGAAGAACACTTAGTATGGTGTTCCCTCCACTGTGAAGAACACTTAGTATGGTGTTCCTTCCACTGTGAAGAACACTTAATATGGTGTTCCTTCCACTGTGAAGAACACTTAGTATGGTGTTACCTCCACTGTGAAGAACACTTAGTATGGTGTTACCTCCACTGTGAAGAACAGTATGGTGTTCCCTCCACTGTGAAGAACACTTAATATTGTGTTCCCTCCACTGTGAAGAACACTTAGTATGGTGTTCCCTCCACTGTGAAGAACACTTAATATGGTGTTCCCTCCACTGTGAAGAACACTTAATAAGGTGTTCCCTCCACTGTGAAGAACAGTATGGTGTTCCCTCCACTGTGAAGAACAGTATGGCGTTCCCTCCACTGTGAAGAACAGTATGGTGTTCCCTCCACTGTGAAGAACAGTATGGTGTTCCCTCCGCTGTGAAGAACAGTATGGCGTTCCCTCCACTGTGAAGAACAGTATGGTGTTCCCTCCACTGTGAAGAACAGTATGGTGTTCCCTCCACTGTGAAGAAAAGTATGGTGTTCCCTCCGCTGTGAAGAACAGCATGGTGTTCCCTTCACTGTGAAGAACACTTAGTATGATGTTCCCTCCACTGTGAAGAACAGTATGATGTTCCCTCCACTGTGAAGAACAGTATGGTGTTCCCTCCACTGTGAAGAACAGTATGGTGTTCCCTCCACTGTGAAGAACACTTAGTATATTGCTCCCTACACTGTGAAATACACTTAGTTTGGTGTTCCTCCATCACTGTGAAGGACACTTAGTATGGTGTTCCCTCCATCACTATGAAGGACACTTAGTATGGTGTTACCTCCATCACTATGAAGAACACTTAGTATGGTGCTCCTTCCATCACTATGAAGGACACTTAGTATGGTGTTACC
Source organism: Cherax quadricarinatus (assembly GCF_038502225.1). Lineage (NCBI taxonomy): Eukaryota > Metazoa > Arthropoda > Malacostraca > Decapoda > Parastacidae > Cherax > Cherax quadricarinatus. The sequence goes on along the minus strand of NC_091310.1, from coordinate 1,939,236 downwards.
TCCATCACTATGAAGAACACTTAGTATGGTGTTCCCTCCATCACTATGAAGGACACTTAGTATGGTGTTACCTCCATCACTATGAAGAACACTTAGTATGGTGTTCCCTCCATCACTATGAAGGTACTCAGTATGGTGTTCCCTCCATCACTATGAAGAACACTTAGTATGGTGTTACCTCCATCACTATGAAGAACACTTAGTATGGTGTTACCTCCATCACTATGAAGAACACTTAGTATGGTGTTACCTCCATCACTATGAAGAACACTTAGTATGGTGTTACCTCCATCACTATGAAGAACACTTAGTATGGTGCTCCTTCCATCACTATGAAGAACACTTAGTATGGTGCTCCTTCCATCACTATGAAGAACACTTAGTATGGTGTTCCCTCCATCACTGTGAAGGACACTTAATTTCCCTCTATCACTGTAAAGGACACTTAGTATGGTGCTCCTTCCATCACTATGAAGAACACTTAGTATGGTGTTACCTCCATCACTATGAAAAACACTTAGTATGGTGTTACCTCCATCACTATGAAGAACACTTAGTATGGTGTTACCTCCATCACTATGAAGAACACTTAGTATGGTGTTCCTTCCATCACTATGAAGAACACTTAGTATGGTGTTACCTCCATCACTATGAAGAACACTTAGTATGGTGCTCCTTCCATCACTATGAAGGACACTTAGTATGGTGTTCCTTCCATCACTATGAAGAACACTTAGTATGGTGCTCCTTCCATCACTATGAAGAACACTTAGTATGGTGCTCCTTCCATCACTATGAAGAACACTTAGTATGGTGTTACCTCCATCACTATGAAGAACACTTAGTATGGTGTTCCCTCCATCACTATGAAGAACACTTAGTATGGTGTTACCTCCATCACTATGAAGAACACTTAGTATGGTGTTACCTCCATCACTATGAAGAACACTTAGTATGGTGTTCCCTCCATCACTATGAAGAACACTTAGTATGGTGTTACCTCCATCACTATGAAGAACACTTAGTATGGTGTTACCTCCATCACTATGAAGAACACTTAGTATGGTGCTCCTTCCATCACTATGAAGAACACTTAGTATGGTGTTCCCTCCATCACTGTGAAGGACACTTAATTTCCCTCTATCACTGTAAAGGACACTTAGTATGGTGCTCCTTCCATCACTATGAAGAACACTTAGTATGGTGCTCCTTCCATCACTATGAAGAACACTTAGTATGGTGTTCCCTCCATCACTGTGAAGGACACTTAATTTCCCTCTATCACTGTAAAGGACACTTAGTATGGTGCTCCTTCCATCACTATGAAGAACACTTAGTATGGTGCTCCTTCCATCACTATGAAGAACACTTAGTATGGTGTTACCTCCATCACTATGAAGAACACTTAGTATGGTGCTCCTTCCATCACTATGAAGAACACTTAGTATGGTGCTCCTTCTGTCACTATGAAGAACACTTAGTATGGTGTTACCTCCATCACTATGAAGAACACTTAGTATGGTGCTCCTTCCATCACTATGAAGAACACTTAGTATGGTGCTCCTTCCATCACTATGAAGAACACTTAGTATGGTGTTCCTTCCATCACTATAAAGAACACTTAGTATGGTGTTCCCTCCCTCGTTAAGTCTGTGTATATTACTTTTACATTAGTTTGTCCTCCAGTGCATCTAAGACCATGTCATAGTGGTCCAGTAGCTGGGACAGGCAGGAGCGACCTCCTGTCAACCCACGTTGCACTCAGTTGTTTATCTGATGGGTATCTAAGTGGGCAGCGATCTTACTTCTTAGAACCCTTTCAAAGATTTTATGATGTTGGACATAGTGCTATGAGTCTGTAATTCTTCGCAATTACTTTACTACCATCTTTGTGGAGTGGGGCTATGTCTGTTGTTTTCAGTAACTGTTGGATGACTCCTGTGTTCATGCTTCATCTCCATAGAATGCTTAAGGCTTGTCAAAGAGGCTTCTGGCAGTTCTTGGTGAACGTAGAATTTCTCGGACCTAGGGTAAAGTGCACTGACAAGTCATATATTGCTTTTTCAAAGTCTTATGGTGTTAGGAAAACATCAGAGATTTTTCGGTTAACCAGATTTTGAGATTCAGTCATAAATTGTTGATTTAGGTTGTGGACTCTTAGTCTGGTTAGCAACCCACTAAACGCTGAGTGATATTGGGGCTTCAGTATCTCTCTCACGTCTTTGCTGTCATCAGTATAAGTCCCATCTCATCAAAGCAGGGGTCCAATACTGGGTGTTGTTGCTGCCCTAGATTTGGCATAAGAAAAGAAGTATTTTGTTTTTATTTCAATTTCATGTATGGTTTTAAGTTCTTCCTGAGTTTCTTGTCTCCTGTATGATTCCTTTAACTTAAGTTCGATATCTGCTATTTCTCTGCTCAGTGCCTCCCTTCATATTTTAGATATACTGGTCCTTTTCAGCTGCTCTGTGATTCATGTTATTTTTATATTTGCAAGGTTTATCTTCAGAACAAGATATTTTTATACCTAATATCTTGAAAGTCATGCTATTGTCATTCTGTGCAGGAATTATGATTGTAATATTAATGATATCAGAACTCATTTGTGAAGAATCATCAAACTTTATTTTGATGACAGTTGGCTATATTCATCAGATGTATTCTGAATACTTAACTTTCCAACTCTTTTCCTTATTGGGTGAGGTGAGTTGGTGGTGTGACCTTCTCACCAGTGTGACGTCATTGTGTCGTTATTAATCGTTATACAACATCAATGAACTATAAAGGAAGTCCTCACTTCACGTCGTCGATAGGTTCTTGGAAACTGCGAATTTAAGCAAAATGACGTATAATAAAACCTCACCTCGCTGTACATCGTCAGACCTCTTAAAACTTCTAGTTTTTTTTCCTAATGTCACACTTTTTCTCTATTCCTTGTGGCCACAGACATCAGACGTGCACACTGCACCTTTAGCACACATTGCAACAGGGTTAAATCAAGGAATAAATGTTTACAAAGCGAAAATTGTAAGAAGCATCTCCTACAACCACGCAGGTCCAAAACAAACAATAACAAATATACAAATAACCGGCACATAGGAGAGAGAGACGGTTACAACGATGTTTCAGTCCGTATTGGACCATTTGTAAATGGTCCAAGTCGGACAGAAAAGTCTTCGTAAACTTTTCTGTATGAGGATTATTTGTATATTGTATCAGTCAAGGCATTGTTCCTACTTGTTCTTTATTAACAAATATGATGAATTCGTTGAGTACTTCCATACCACATCGTTTATTGTCTTGCATTTGTATGATTATCTTATACTTTACGATTTTTATTTTATTGTCTCCACAAAGACAGTGGCCCGGAATCGAAACGGAGTTATTCGAGGACTTACTGTACTTATAGATATGAATGAACGATGTTTCTGTGCTTTTCGATATCCCATGTGTGCCACTGAGAGCCTTCTGAAAATCGCTAAGAATGGATTATTTCCTAGGTCTCTGTGTTTGTTGCAGATAACCATTGGTTCTTTGTTGAAATGTAGCTGCTGGTTGGCGGATTTTTCTCTTCTTACTTCAAGAAGTTCTTATATGGATTTGAATGGTCTTATCTCCGGTTGTGAATCAAAGTGTGTACTGGAGTTGTTATTGGCTTTATCTTACAAGGATGTTTTGTAGCATCCACATGTCTGTCTTGTGACTGGTTGCAGGATATTTCTGTTATGATACCTTTCTGTTCAGAGCTTCGCTCTAGATATATTACGTTGTTTGTTTTTTGTGCAGTCTCGTAGGGGCACATGGGAATTACACTCATACCATTGTAAAAAAATTATTTTTGGTTTGAGGACATCTGTCTGTCCATCTTTTATATAGGAGTTTGAGCAAGGTATTTCTGGTGTTGGTCAACGTGTTGGCAACTGTTTAACTACAATGAATCTATCTTCAACAGGATATTTAGATTGTGGTGTTAACTTCGATCCTGTGAATTCATGTATTGTTTATATGACATATATGTTGCTTCACAATGTACACATTGTACATAATATTCACTCAATCATTGTACCTCTTAAATACACAATATTGTCTCTAAGTCTTTGGGACGTGAGGGAAAAAGTTGCGTTTTATTCACTACAAAGCAATTTTTAATTCATAATTTATGTAGATAATATTCCCTAGTGCAATGAAAAAAAAATTCAGAAAAGTGTAAATGTTTAATGTTTCTCCATACTTAAGATATTTTGAAGTTTACTAAGTACTCAGGTCTACCTTTGATGTTAAAATATTTTTGTGGAATTTATATATTTATACATTATTATGCGGTTTATACGTGTTTTGTTTGTGATTCGGATTGTGGGATCCATTGCTGTTCCATGTGTCATTGCTGTTCCATGTGTCATTGTTGTTACATGTGTCATTGTTGTTCCATGTGTCATTGTTGTTCCATGTGTCATTGCTGTTCCATGTGCCATTGTTCCATGTGTCATTGTTGTTACATGTGTCATTGTTGTTCCATGTGTCATTGTTGTTCCATGTGTCATTGCTGTTCCATGCGTCATTGCTGTTCCATGTGTCATTGCTGTTCCATGTGTCATTGCTGTTCTATGTGTCATTGCTGTTCCATGTGCCATTGCTGTTCCATGTGTCATTGCTGTTCCATGTGTCATTGCTGTTCCATGTGCCATTGCTGCTTCATGTGCCATTGCTGTTCCATGTGTCATTACTGTTCCATGTGCCATTGCTGCTTCATGTGCCATTGCTGTTCCATGTGTCATTGCTGTTCCATGTGTCATTTTTGCTCCATGTGCCATTGCTGTTCCATGTGTCATTGTTCCATGTGTCATTACTGTTCCATGTGTCATTGCTGTTCCATGTGACATTGTTGTTCCATGTGTCATTACTGTTCCATGTGTCATTGCTGCTCCATGTGTCATTGCTGTTCCATGTTACATTGTTGTTCCATGTGCTATTGCTGTTCCATGCGTCATTGTTGTTCCATATGTCATTGCTGCTCCATGTGCCATTGCTGTTCCATATGTTATTGCTGTTCCATGTGCCATTGCTGTTCCATGTTACATTGTTGTTCCATGTGCTATTGCTGTTCCATGCGTCATTGTTGTTCCATATGTCATTGCTGTTCCATATGTCATTGTTGTTCCATGAGCCATTGCTGTTCCATGTGTCACTGTTGTTCCATGTGCCATTGCTGTTCCATGTGTCATTGTTGTTCCATGTGTCATTGTTCCATGTGCCATTGCTGTTCCATGTCATTGTTGTTCCATGTGCCATTGCTGTTCCATGTGTCATTGTTGCTCCATGTACCATTGCTGTTCCATATGTCATTATTCCATGTGCCATTGCTGTTCCATGTGTCATTGTTCCATGTGCCATTGCTGTTTCATTTGCCATTGTTGTTCCATGTGCCATTGCTGCTCCATGTGTCATTGTTGTTCCATGTGACATTGCTGTTCCATGTGTCATTGTTGTTCCATGTGCGATTGTTCCATGTGCCATTGCTGTTCCATGTGTCATTGTTGTTTCATGTGCCATTGCTGTTCCATGTGTCATTGTTGCTCCATGTGTCATTGCTGTTCCATGTGTCACTGTTGTTCCATGTGCAATTGCTGTTCCATGTGTCATTGTTGTTCCATGTGCCATTGCTGTTCCATGTGTCATTGTTGCTCCATGTGCCATTGCCGTTCCATGTGTCATTGTTCCATGTGCCATTGCCGTTCCATGTGTCATTGTTCCATGTGTCATTGTTGTTCCATGTGTCATTGTTGTTCCATGTGCCAGTGCTGTTCCATGTGTCATTGTTATTCCATGTGTCATTGTTGTTCCATGTGTCATTGTTGTTCCATGTGTCATTATTGTTCCATGTGCCAGTGCTGTTCCATGTGTCATTGTTATTCCATGTGTCATTGTTCCATGTGCCATTGCTGTTCCATGTGTCATTGTTCCATGTGCCATTGCTGCTCCATGTATCATTGTTCCATGTGCCATTGCTGTTCCATGTGTCATTGTTCCATGTGTCATTGCTGCTCCATGTGTCATTGTTCCATGTGTCATTGCTGCTCCATGTGTCATTGCTCCATGTGCCATTGCTGTTCCATGTGTCATTGTTTCATGTGTCATTGCTGTTCCATGTGTCACTGTTCCATGTGACATTGCTGTTCCATGTGTCATTGTTCCATGTGCCATTGCTGTTCCATGTGTCATTGCTGTTCCATGTGTCACTGTTCCATGTGACATTGCTGTTCCATGTGTCATTGTTCCATGTGCCATTGCTGTTCCATGTGCCATTGCTGCTCCATGTATCATTGTTCCATGTACCATTGCTGTTCCATGTGTCATTGTTCCATGTGCCATTGCTGTTACATGTGCCATTGCTGCTCCATGTATCATTGTTCCATGTGCCATTGCTGTTCCATGTGTCATTGTTCCATGTGACATTGCTGTTCCATGTGTCATTGTTCCATGTGCCATTGCTGTTCCAAGTGTCATTGCTGTTCCATGTGTCACTGTTCCATGTGACATTGCTGTTCCATGTGTCATTGTTCCATGTGCCATTGCTGTTCCATGTGCCATTGCTGCTCCATGTGTCACTGTTCCATGTGACATTGCTGTTCCATGTGTCATTGTTCCATGTGCCATTGCTGTTCCATGTGCCATTGCTGCTCCATGTATCATTGTTCCATGTGCCATTGCTGTTCCATGTGTCATTGTTCCATGTGTCATTGCTGCTCCATGTGTCATTGTTCCATGTGTCATTGCTGCTCCATGTGTCATTGCTCCATGTGCCATTGCTGTTCCATGTGTCATTGTTCCATGTGTCATTGCTGTTCCATGTGTCATTGCTCCATGTGCCATTGCTGTTCCATGTGTCATTGTTCAATGTGTCATTGCTGTTCCATGTGTCACTGTTCCATGTGACATTGCTGTTCCATGTGTCATTGTTCCATGTGCCATTGCTGTTCCATGTGTCATTGTTCCATGTGCCATTGCTGTTCCATGTGTCATTGTTCCATGTGTCATTGCTGTTCCATGTGTCATTGTTCCATATGTCATTGCTGTTCTATGTGTCATTGTTCCATGTGTCATTGCTGTTCTATGTGTCATTGTTCCATGTGTCATTGCTGTTCTATGTGTCATTGTTCCATGTGTCATTGCTGTTCTATGTGTCATTGTTCCATGTGTCATTGCTGTTCTATGTGTCATTGTTCCATGTGACATTGCTGTTCTATGTGTCATTGTTCCATGTGCCATTGCTGTTCCATGTGTCATTGTTCCATGTGTCATTGCTGTTCCATGTGTCATTGTTCCATGTGACATTGCTGAACTTGTTAGTTTCCATTTTCCACTGGAAGTTATTGTTAACATGTTTTTTTATTATCACACTGGCCGATTCCCACCAAGGCAGGGTGGCCCGAAAAAGAAAAACTTTCATCATCATTCACTCCATCACTGTCTTGCCAGAAGGGTGCTTTACACTACAGTTTTTAAATTGCAACATTAACACCCCTCCTTCAGAGTGCAGACACTGTACTTCCCATCTCCAGGACTCAAGTCCGGCCTGCCGGTTTCCCTGAACCCCTTCATAAATGTTACTTTGCTCACACTCCAACAGCACGTCAAGTATTAAAAACCATTTGTCTCCATTCACTCCTATCAAACACGCTCACGCATGCCTGCTGGAAGTCCAAGCCCCTCGCACACAAAACCTCCTTTACCCCCTCTCTCCAAACTTTCCTAGGCCGACCCCTACCCCGCCTTCCTTCCACTACAGACTGATACACTCTTGAAGTCATTCTGTTTCGCTCCATTCTCTCTACATGTCCGAACCACCTCAACAACCCTTCCTCAGCCCTCTGGACAACAGTTTTGGTAATCCCGCACCTCCTCCCAACTTCCAAACTACGAATTCTCTGCATTATATTCACACCACACATTGCCCTCAGACATGACATCTCCACTGCCTCCAGCCTTCTCCTCGCTGCAACATTCATCACCCATGCTTCACACCCATATAAGAGCGTTGGTAAAACTATACTCTCATACATTCCCCTCTTTGCCTCCAAGGACAAAGTTCTTTGTCTCCACAGACTCCTAAGTGCACCGCTCACTCATTTCCCCTCATCAATTCTATGATTCACCTCATCTTTCATAGACCCATCCGCTGACACGTCCACTCCCAAATATCTGAATACATTCGCCTCCTCCATACTCTCTCCCTCCAATCTGATATTCAATCTTTCATCGCCTAATCTTTTTGTTATCCTCATAACCTTACTCTTTTCTGTATTCACCTTTAATTTTCTTCTTTTGCACACCCTACCAAATTCATCCACCAATCTCTGCAACTTTTCTTCAGAATCTCCCAAGGGCACAGTGTCATCAGCAAAGAGCAGCTGTGACAACTCCCACTTTGTGTGTGATTCTTTGTCTTTTAACTCCACGCCTCTTGCCAAGACCCTCGCATTTACTTCTCTTACAACCCCATCTATAAATATATTAAACAACCACGGTGACATCACACATCCTTGTCTAAGGCCTACTTTGCACAAAATAATGGGACCGCCTTTCCTCTCCACCATCCAACTCTTAGATAGAGCTCAGCTTTTCTTGTGACCAAAAGCCAAACCCTAAACTTAGAGTGAGACAGCAGTCAGACAGGCTATCATAGGTCCAAGATACAGGCGGACGGTAGCCCGCATCCCCTCACTAAAAAAAAAACCCACACCAGGGGATAAAAAAAAAGAGCATGAAAAGGGGTTACCACAAATAACATCCTAACCTAAATAAAATATTATACTCTAGATAAAGAGTCTGCCAACATATTTTCTTTGCCGGCAATATATTTAATGGACAGAGATTATATATGTGGTGCCTGGTGTCCAGCAGTAGCGTTTAAAAGGTCTTCATATTGAGATATATTTCAGAGATAGATCAATGTAGATCAGGACCACCTGCGATGCCTACAGCACAATATCGAATAAACAAAGCTACAGCAACAGCATGATAGCGCTTAACAGAGAGGCTTCCTCGATATGAATCACAAAGTATGCAGATGTAACTGTTATTCTGATTAGATAGAATTTCAGCCTCAACCCCAGACTCACAAGCATCAACCTGTAGATGAAAAAGGTTTGGAGAAGTCTGGAGATACAGAGAATGGGTGCAGAGATATTGATATTCTTTGCTGACAGCAGTGTTAAGGTCTGATCCAATTAAAGGAACTTTGACTGTAGAGAGGTAAGAGGGAATTACAACATCTTATAAAATTTCACAGAATCTTCAAAATCCCATCAAACATGAACAAATAATAGATTTATCAAAGAGGGAATTGGCCAATCTTTAATAGAAAGAACTTTGTGTGATTAGGTGCACCTTTACCAATACTACTACACTAGAAAAGGATGGTCGCCAAAGGAAGATTTAGATAAATTAACTGTTAAATGGGAACTCCAGTCCCAAACAGAGCCTTAAGTCTATGCAGGTGTTGATCCAAAGACCAGACATCTTCCAATTAACATCATCGCAGGTGCTGCCAGCCAAGTCCTTAATAGCCTGATGGATGTTTCGGAATGAAGAGGAATTTTTATCCGAAGGGTAATCGTATTGATAATGTCCTCCTGGACTATGAAGGCAGAGAGATTTCTTCTGCCTTATCTTGTCAAAGGTACCTGGTATAGAGTTTTATGAGATCTAACTGACAGCTACTCACTAGTTTGGGGTCATCATCCAGATGAGGTGAAAGAGGTGTTAATTCGTGTACTAGACCTGTTCAATTATGAAATAGCTTGTGTACACATACGAAACTCTCCATCAGCCTTCTCTACAAGATTTTGCATGGGTAAAGTCATGAACTGTGATCACTTACTAAACCATGCTTTTTGAACAAAAATTTACCTGCCAAAGTGAGCCTTTTGCTTTTCAGACTAGCCTTAGAGAGCTAGATTGGTTGAGCTCATATCTGCATCATGGCATCCTAACGTACATTTTTCGGCACATCCGAAAAATATGTTAGAGAACACTGTAAGCTAGTTAAATTTGTTGCTTATGTTTCAGATAATCTTCCATTAAAGGGCTGAGATCCTTCCGAGGAGGATAGAATTTGAGCTTAAGAAGCATTTAGATAGAGCGTAGAAAGAGCTTGAGTTGTCCTTGAGGTATGGAGAGTCATTACTGGACTTTATCTGGTGTATGGAAGTACTTAACTGATTAATGGGGTTTTAGTTTTATATCTGATTGAATGGGGAGCTGACATACATAATTTAAGATTGATAATTCATTATAACTTGGGAATAGGTCCCGTAAATCTAGCTTTCGCTGTGTAACAGTATAGGTTCCTGCACCAACACCTTGTCTCCTGGATGGAAGGAGCGGAATTGCACTTCTGTCATACCTCTGTTTCACTTTGCTTTGAGTTAGTTTGTAGGTTGGGGCCTGCCAACTGACGTGCCACCTGCAACCTGAAGACGGATTGTAGAGTGTTGAAACGATCTGTCTTCTCCCATCCATCCTTCTGAGCACCCGAAGATATTCCTGCACATTGTGTCAAAGATCAGCTCAAAAGGACTGACACCCTAGACTCTTAACTGTTTCTGCACTGAGAAGAGCAAATAATAGTGATTCATCCCAGTCTGTAGGAAGTATGCAAAAACTTCATCACGTTTTTTAATGTCTCAGGAATTCTTCCAAGGCGCCTTGGGACTGAGGACAGAAAGTAGTGGATAAGTTGTGGATTGGTCCTTAACCTAGTTACTTCCCTAAATGCTTTGGCAGCATAGTACCTTGATCACTTTGAATAGTTTTAGAATGCCAAAACAAGAAATGAATTTTGTTAAAGCTTTGAGAATAGTTTAGTATTGATACTGATGCATGGGAATTTGCTTCAGGGTATCTGGTTACTTTATCCATAATCGTGTAAATAAATACTGATTTGGCAGATTTTGACCTAGGTAGTGGACTCCACACAATCTATAATTAAATCCAAAAGCGTTCTTCATCACAGATGAAGGAGGTGCAGGTTTAGCTGACAACGGTCAACTTGCTGACATTCTCGCAACACCTAATATGATTCTTCACACTTTTCTTTACTTGGCCACACAAATTCTTTTTGTGATTCTATGGTTTTGTAATTCCTAAGTGACCTCCTAATGACGTATTAATATGAGCTATATTTAACATCTGATATTCATACTTGCTGGAACTACTAACCTGTGTTAAACAATTGCCGGCCCCTATATCTCTTACCAGTCTCAGTGCAGATCAGCAGATAATCGTTTTTAACTTCATACTTGGACTGGATGACCTAAAGAGGATTAGACTCCACATGCCTCAAAAGCTGAATTTTAAAATATGGTCCTTTTCGTTGTTTCTCCTGAATGATAGTCCTTCTGGGGGTATGCAAACAGAGACATCTGGCAATCCTGCAAACTCTGGGGAATAGGGAAGGGGCTGGATCAGGTCTGTTCACTTGATTTACGATAACGCCGGTGTGCCTCGTAAACAACGCATGACCTGAATGGAGTCGTCCAAGACAGGTCAACATTCTCTCCAGACAACCTTTGATGTTGCCCAGCATAATACCGGAGAAGAATTAATCATTATAGGTTCAGGACACGAACTAACAGTAATGTTATTTTACCCTGTATTAACATCAGATTTTCATGGGAATCTGACACTTTACAGAATATACCCAGTGTAATATTTGCACTGTATATAATTCTTATGTAAAGGATTAGAATATATAGTTCTTCCAGAATGCTTCAATAAAACAGAGAATTCAAAGAAGTATTCTCTGAAAGGTAATATCTCTCTCTACAAGTGAGTAATATGTCTAGTATCTCTAAAGGTCTTTACTCTTGGGTTGTTTCTGAGTTTGAAGGGAAATAAGACTTTCGTACAGGCCATACCTTTTCATTTAGGGGACATGTTACCAGATATTAGAGATTTCTCTCCTGCACGGGTTGGGGCTTATGGGGCAGTTGGGACTGAGGGGATCATTTATTGCACCTGAAGCAGACGACAGGCTTGCCTTACTCCCCATATTGATGCGGTAAAGGTGTCAATTTGGCTGGTGTCTCGATACCGTTGTCGATGCACCCATGAGTAGTTTGCCTCCGCAGGTGACCTATATATGGAGGCGTGGCCACCAGGTGACTTAGGTTAATATCGTAGCTGTTCCTCCGGCTGGAAATCCCATCTCTGCTGCTGACGATCTCTGCTGGATGCCAGGCTGTTGAAAAAGAGAGACGGACCGCTTGGACAAGAGCGGTTAGTTTCGAAGGTATCAGCCAACCTGGCTGCCTCCAATGCAGGTTAAGTCACGATCCCGCAGAAAGACTCCGAACCTCTGGTCCCACAGACTCCAGCAGGTTATCAATCAGAATAGGCTGTACAGCTCAGCGAGACACCACGGCTGTGGCATCAGCCGGTGCTGGTCGTTATCCACAAAGTCCACTAGGATTGACCGTTATCGCCTGCCCTGAAGCTTAAAATTGCGGTATTTGGCTGGGATACGTATATGCTCCCAACATTTAGGAGCCACGACGATAATCAGAAAATTCAGCGTCATTTAATACCGACGTAAATTCCTGTGTGTTTCATCGATGATAATACAGTATGAACTAACGATGTCATTGCTGTTCTGCCACCCAGGTTTGTTTGATTTTAAAGCTTAAAATTCATGTGTGGTTCGGCCTCATTTAGCGGGGAACAAACCGGTACTGCTTTGCAAACTAAAATCATTTACAGAATGCGAAACTGCCTCCTTTCTCTTCCCTATCAAATTCTTCCTTGCGAATGCTCTGTTCCTCAGTTTGCTCAAGATCGTGATTTTGCCAGCTCAAGTGCGCCAACGACGCTGATTCAATTCTGAGACAACCCAGCTGCACTATACTGATCACTTTTGCCTCCGTGGTAGGTGTATCATCTTCTCTGGTGAGAAACATCATAGTAGTTTTTGCCCCTAGCTCCCGTAGAGGGAGGAGTCTGATGTGCCATCTCTTCTTCTTATAGCACAGCAATTAGTAACGCAGCTAGTGCAGCTGTGAGAGTGCGTTTGTATTTAATGCCAATGGAACGAAATAATTTAAGCAACACAGCTTGTAGGACACCAGGAATATGAAGGCAGAGTTGACACCAAGATGTCTCCGACTGTTTAGGTGGCATGTTATTCATGCAAAGATTAGGTAGTCGTCCCAAATCGTAACACGTTAATTTGCAGAACACGCTAGCTTAGTGGTATAATGATCGCAGTAGTCACGCATACAAGCAGTTTGACGCAAAATTTCCTCCACAATCGAAATGTGGCTAGTAAATAAACTGACACGCAAAATTTGTAGCAATGCCAGACAGCAATGCATGATTGTTCTCGCAAGAGTCACCCCTAAGTCAACTGTTTTCAGTCCAGCTCAACTCCGGACAGGCCCTCATATTACAACCCAGGATTCCAAATGGCCTGTTACTCCCGTGCAATGGAGCAATAAACATGAGTAGAAAAGCGACTTATATTATCCTTCACCAATTTAGAATGAGCAATATGCAATATAATTCATTAGCCCATCTATCCTCCAATAGCTGTTTATATCTTACCCTAACTGCCTCCTCTTTTAGTTTATAAACCTTCACCTCTCTCTTCCCTGATGTTTCTATTCTCCTTGTATCCCATCTACCTTTTACTCTCAGTGTAGCTACAACTAGAAAGTGATCTGATATATCTGTGGCCCCTCTATAAACATGTACATCCTGAAGTCTACTCAACAGTCTTTTATCTACCAATACATAATCCAACAAACTACTGTCATTTCGCCCTGCATCATATCTTGTATACTTATTTATCCTCTTTTTCTTAAAATATGTATCACCTATAACTAAACCCCTTTCTATACAAAGTTCAATCTAAGGGCTCCCATTATCATTTACACCTGGCACCCCAAACTTACCTACCACACCCTCTCTAAAAGTTTCTCCTACTTTAGCATTCAGGTCCCCTACCACAATTACTCTCTCACTTGGTTCAAAGGCTCCTATACATTCACTTAACATCTCCCAAAATCTCTATCTCTCCTGTGCATTCCTCTCTCTCTCTCTCTCTCTCTCTCTCTCTCTAAATATATATATATATATATATATATATATATATATATATATATATATATATATATATATATATATATATATATATATATATATATATATGCAATAAGATCACAGTAAACAGGTGATTTCAGAATATGCAAAACAACCACTCTGAAAGAATAAGAAATTCCAAGCGCTTTCGTGACTACTCACATTATCAAGGAACTTCTTTCAGAGTGGTTGTTTTGCATATATATATATATATATATATATATATATATATATATATATATATATATATATATATATATATATATATATATATATCTTAAATGCTCCACCAACCATCAAGGCATGGCACAACTTGCTACTTTTTGGCAATGTCTGCTTAGCTGTGCCGGAAAGAAGGGGAAAGAGGCTAGCCTCAATGATAATTAAATCCTTAAGAGATTTTCCTAGATTTGATAACCTCATTCGCCTTCCCCGTCAACACAAAAAAGGGAGAGGCAGAACCCCCACTCACTCTACTGACAGTGAAAAAGTCAGAGTCCAGGTGAGCAAGAAAATTGAAGAGGGCAACACAGTGGGGGCAATAAGAATTATTACCAGTGAAGATACAGTTGCTCCCAGGGATGCTGACACGGCTGAAGCACTTAGAGGAAAGCACCCTGCCAGGGAAACCAGAGGCACCAACAGTTCCAACACCTCTGTCCCCACTATGGAACCATTGATAGTGGAAGACTCAGACATTTACAAAGCAATAATGTCGTTCCCATCTGGCTCTGCTGGGGGTTACACTGGAATAAGGCCACAGCATTTAAAGGAAATGGTTAATCCAGTTATTGGGGAAATTGCAGAGACACTGCTTTCAGAGATCACAAGGTTCGTCAACAATTCCTTGGCTGGTCTGATCCCTGATGAAATTAGGCCTTTCTTTTTTGGTGCAACACTTTGTGCACTTAAAAAGAAGGATGGAGGAATTCGGCCAATTGCAGTAGGCAACACCTTACGCCGCCTCGTATCCAAAGCTGCTGTCCGAAGTATTCGTGCACAGGCAGCCATGATGCTTCAACCAAACCAGCTTGGCTTTGGGGTCTCTCAAGGAAGTGAAGCAGCGGTTCATGCAACAAGGGCGTATATCAACAACCTGCCTGAGGACAATGCAGTGGTAAAATTAGATTTCAAGAATGCGTTCAATCTCCTGAAAAGAGACGTGGTATTAGCAGCAGTACAAGAACATTTCCCTGGTCTCTTCCCTTTTGTTTCAGCCGGGTATAGCAAGGAATCAATGCTTCTCTTTGGAGAGCATGAAATTACATCATCGGAGGGTGTCCAACAAGGAGATCCTCTTGCACCATTTCTCTTCTGTATAGCAGTTAGGGAAATCACAGTCAGACTGACCAGCGAGCTAAACATCTGGTTCCTAGATGATGGCACACTAGCAGGTACAAAAGAGTCCCTCCTACATGACCTTACACAGGTAATGACACGGGGACAGGAAATGGGTCTCATCCTGAATCCATCCAAATGTGAAATCATCTCAGTCAGTCAACAAGTGATAAATGCAGTGAGAGCAAAACTACCAGGAGCAGCAGTCATTGCCCCCACAAATAGTGTCTTGCTAGGAGCACCTCTGGGAAGCAATGCCATTGACACAATTCTCAGGAAGAAATTGGAAGAGTTAAGGAGAATGGAACAACGAATAGGCAATCTGGACACCCACGATGCCTTGTACCTTCTCACAAAGTGCTTGAGTCTGCCCAGGTTGACATATTTCCTAAGATGTGCACCTTCATATGATAACCCTATACTGCACGAATATGACAGTATTCTGAGGCAGATTTTTACGAAAGTACTTAACCTTACTCTAGAAGACGGGCAGTGGAACCAAGCTACACTTCCAGTCAGACTAGGAGGCATTGGTGTCCGCAAGTCATCACAGATTGCGTTACCTGCTTTTCTGTCCTCGTGTATTGCATCCAGAGAGCTTGTAGCAGCGATTCTCCCTGAACATCTTAGGGACAAGGTAGGAGTCCAGGACCAAAAATTCATTGACGGAGCAATGATCTGGGATAATCTAACGGGCTCTGGAGCCAGACCTACTCCCCCCAACAACTACAAACAATCGCACTGGGATGGTCCAATAGTGGAAAATATTGCCTCAACAATGCTTCAGAGTGTGTCAGGGAAGGATAGAGCCCGCCTCCTGGCAGTGAGAGCCCCTCATGCTGGGGATTTTCTGTTGGCTGTTCCCAACTCCAGCCTTGGCACACGTCTCGACCCACAGACCATCCGCATCGGTGTTGCCCTTCGACTTGCCGCCCCTATTCTCGCCGAACACAGGTGTATTTGTGGCAGTGAAGCAGCAGACCGATTCGGGTACCATGGTCTTGTGTGCCGTAAATCCGAGGGAAAGATTGCAAGACATGAGGAGGTTAATAACATTATCAAGAGGAGCCTCACAACAGCTGGATGCCCAGCAGTAAGGGAGCCACCCCAACTATGCAGATCTGATGGCAGCCAGAAGCGTCCAGATGGTATCACCCTTCAAGCCTGGACAGATGGGAAGCAGGTGGTGTGGGACTATACATGTGCATCTACCTTGGCTGATACCTATCTCCAATACACCAGGGAGGAAGGAGGGGCAGCTGCCAGCTTCAGGGAGTCCCAAAAGTCTAGAAAATATGGAGAACTTGCCCATCATTATATGTTTGTTCCCATAGGCTCAGAGACCCTTGGCTCATGGGGAAAGAGTGCATCTAAATTCCTTAAGGAGCTGGGAAAAAGACTCATCAGGGTAACTAGGGATCCCAGGGCAGCTAGTTTTCTGTTCCAGCGGCTCAGTGCGGCTGTTCAGAGGGGTAATGCCTGCTGTATTTTGGGCACACGCCCCAGCTCTGAGGAGCTGGATGAGATTTTCGCCTTATAATCGGTGATACACACGTAACAACATGTACCGTATATGCCACCTTTATATCAACAATGTATCTCTTAAATCTTCTGTACCATATTATGTAATAAAATATTCCTATTGGCAAAAAAAAAAAATATACTAAAAGATGGGGTGGTAGGGGAAGTGGAATATTCAAACGGCTTCAGGAAGAAATCCAAATCCAAATATTCTTCCTTGAAGTCTTTTTATGCACTTCTCCGAGGCAATGGGTCCCACAATTTACACCAGAGGTGGACCCCATTATATATATATATATATATATATATATATATATATATATATATATATATATATATATATGTCGTGCCGAATAGGCAGAACTTGCGATCTTGGCTTAAATAGCAACGCTCATCTTGCCATATAGGACAAGCGAAAATTTGTGTATGCAATAATTTCGCCAAAATCATTCTGAACCTAACGAAAAAAATATATTTCACTGTGTTTGTTTGGTATTAAATTATTGTAAACAGATCTAAAATGTATTTAGTTGGGTTAGGCTAAAATAAATTGCTCTTGTTATAATAAGGTTAGGTAAGTTTTCTAAGATTCTTTTGGTGCAAAATTCTAAATTTTTACATCAACATTAATGAAAAAAAATATATCTTTAAACTTATAAGAGAAAATTTCAGAAAGGACTTAATTTTAAGTGAGTTCTTGCTAATTGACCAGTTTTACATATTCGGCACGACATAAATATATATATATATATATACATAAATATATATATATATAAATATATATATATATATAAATATATATATATATATATATATATATATATATATATATATATATATATATATATATATATATATATATATATATATATATATATATATATATATATATATATATATATTTTTTTTTTTTTTTTTTTTTTTTTTTTTTTTTTTTTTTTTTTTTTTTTTTTTTTTTTTTTTTTTAAACAAGTCGGTCGTCTCCCACCGAGGCAGGGTGACCCAAAAAAAAAGAAAGAAAATCCCCAAAAAGAAAATACTTTCATCATCATTCAACACTTTCACCACATGCACACATTATCACTACTTTTGCAGAGGTGCTCAGAATACAACAGTTTAGAAGCATATACATATAAAGATACACAACATATCCCTCCAAACTGCCAATATCCCAAACCCCTCCTTTAAAGTGCAGGCATTGTACTTCCCATTTCCAGGACTCAAGTCCGACTATATGAAAATAACCGGTTTCCCTGAATCCCTTCACTAAATATTACCCTGCTCACACTCCAACAGATCGTCATGTCCCAAGTATCATTCGTCTCCATTCACTCCTATCTAACACGCTCATGCACGCTTGCTGGAAGTCCAAGCCCCTCGCCCACAAAACCTCCTTTACCCCCTCTTTCCAACCCTTTCGAGGACGACCCCTACCCCTCTTTCCTTCCCCTATAGATTTATATGCTTTCCATGTCATTCTACTTTGATCCATTCTCTCTAAATGACCAAACCACCTCAACAACCCCTCTTCTGCCCCCTGACTAATGTTTTTATTAACTCCACACCTTCTCCTAATTTCCACACTCCGAATTTTCTGCATAATATTTACACCACACATTGCCCTTAGACAGGACATCTCCACTGCCTCCAACCGTCTCCTCGCTGCTGCATTTACCACCCAAGCTTCACATCCATATAAGAGTGTTGGTACTACTATACTTTCATACATTCCCTTCTTTGCCTCCATAGATAACGTTTTTTGACTCCACATATACCTCAACGCACCACTCACCTTTTTTCCCTCATCAATTCTATGATTAACCTCATCCTTCATAAATCCATCCGCCGACACGTCAACTCCCAAGTATCTGAAAACATTCACTTCTTCCATACTCCTCCTCCCCAATTTGATATCCAATTTTTTTTTTATCTAAATCATTTGATACCCTCATCACCTTACTCTTTTCTATGTTCACTTTCAACCTTCTACCTATACACACATTCTCAAACTCATCCGCTAACCTTTGCAATTTTTCTTTAGAATCTCCCATAAGCACAGTATCATCTGCAAAAAGTAACTGTGTCAATTCCCATTTTGAATTTGATTCCCCATAATTTAATCCCACCCCTCTCCCGAACACCCTAGCATTTACTTCTTTTACAACCCCATCTATAAATATATTAAACAACCATGGTGACATTACACATCCCTGTCTAAGACCTACTTTTACCGGGAAGTATTCTCCCTCTCTTCTACACACCCTAACCTGAGCCTCACTATCCTCATAAAAGCTCTTTACAGCATTTAGTAACTTACCACCTATTCCATAAACTTGCAACATCTGCCACATTGCTCCTCTATCCACTCTATCATATGCCTTTTCTAAATCCATAAATGCAATAAAAACTTCCCTACCTTTATCCAAATACTGTTCACATATATGCTTCAATGTAAACACTTGATCTACACATCCCCTACCCACTCTGAAGCCTCCTTGCTCATCCGCAATTCTACATTCTGTCTTACCTCTAATTCTTTCAATTATAACTCTACCGTATACTTTTCCTGGTATACTCAGTAAACTTATTCCTCTATAATTTTTACAATCTCTTTTGTCCCCTTTCCCTTTATATAAAGGGACTATACATGCTCTCCGCCAATCCCTAGGTACCTTCCCCTCTTTCATACATTTATTAAACAAAAGTACCAACCACTCCAACACTATATCCCCCCCTGCTTTTAACATTTCTGTCATGATCCCATCAGTTCCAGCTGCTTTACCCCCTTTCATTCTACGTAATGCCTCACGTACCTCCACCACACTTACATTCTGCTCTTCTTCACTCCTAAAAGATGGTATACCTCCCTGGCCAGTGCATGAAATTACCGCCTCCCTTTCTTCCTCAACATTTAAAAGTTCCTCAAAATATTCTCGCCATCTACCTAATACCTCCCTCTCCCCATCTACTAACTCCCCTACTCTGTTTTTAATGGACAAATCCATACTTTCCCTAGGCTTTCTTAACTTGTTTAACTCACTCCAAAATTTTTTCTTATTTTCATTAAAATTTCTTGACAGTGCCTCTCCCACTCTTTCATCTGCTCTCCTTTTGCACTCTCTCACCACTCTCTTCACCTTTCTTTTACTCTCCATATACTCTGCTCTTCTTATAACACTTCTGCTTTGTAAAAACCTCTCGTAAGCTACCTTTTTCTCTTTTATCACACCCTTTACTTCATCATTCCACCAATCACTCCTCTTTCCTCCTGCCCCCACCCTCCTATAACCACAAACTTCTGCCCCACATTCTAATACTGCATTTTTAAAACTATTCCAACCCTCTTCAACCCCCCCACTACTCATCTT
Organism: Cherax quadricarinatus; assembly: GCF_038502225.1. Taxonomy (NCBI): domain Eukaryota; kingdom Metazoa; phylum Arthropoda; class Malacostraca; order Decapoda; family Parastacidae; genus Cherax; species Cherax quadricarinatus. The sequence continues at coordinate 1,918,873 of NC_091310.1, read as the reverse complement.
TGCACTAGCCCACCTTTCTGCCAATAGTCGCTTATATCTCGCCCGAACTTCCTCCTCCCTTAGTTTATACACTTTCACCTCCCTCTTACTTGTTGTTGCCACCTTCCTCTTTTCCCATCTACCTCTTACTCTAACTGTAGCTACAACTAAATAATGATCTGACATATCAGTTGCCCCTCTATAAACATGTACATCCTGGAGCCTACCCATCAACCTTTTATCCACCAATACATAATCTAAAAAACTACTTTCATTACGTGCTACATCATACCTTGTATATTTTTTTATCCTCTTTTTCATAAAATATGTATTACTTATTACCAAATTTCTTTCTACACATAGCTCAATTAAAGGCTCCCCATTTACATTTACCCCTGGCACCCCAAATTTACCTACTACTCCCTCCATAACATTTTTACCCACTTTAGCATTGAAATCCCCAACCACCATTACTCTCACACTTGAGTCAAAACTCCCCACGCATTCACTCAACATTTCCCAGAATCTCTCTCTCTCCTCTACACTTCTTTCTTCTCCAGGTGCATACACGCTTACTATAACCCACTTTTCACATCCAATCTTTATTTTACTCCACATAATCCTTGAATTTATGCATTTGTAGTCCCTCTTTTCCTGCCATAGCTTATCCTTCAACATTATTGCTACTCCTTCTTTAGCTCTAACTCTATTTGAAACCCCTGACCTAATCCCATTTATTCCTCTCCATTGAAACTCTCCCACCCCCTTCAGCTTTGTTTCACTTAAAGCCAGGACATCCAGTTTCTTCTCATTCATAACATCCACAATCATCTCTTTCTTATCATTTGCACAACATCCACGCACATTCAGACTTCCCACTTTGACAATTTTCTTCTTCTTATTCTTTTTAGTAATCTTTACAGGAAAAGGGGTTACTAGCCCATTGTTCCCGGCATTTTAGTTGACTTTTACAACACGCATGGCTTACGGAGGAAAGATTCTTATTCCACTTCCCCATGGATATAAAAGGAAAAGTAACAAGACCAAGAACTATTAAGATAAAATCAAAGAAAACTCAGATGAGTGTGTATAAATAAACGTGTACATGTATGTGTAGTGTGACCTAAGTGTAAGTAGAAGTAGCAAGACGTACCTGTAATCTTGCATATTTATGAGACAGACAAAAGACACCAGCAATCCTACCATCATGTAAAACAATTACAGGCTTTCGTTTTACACTCACTTGGCAGGACGGTAGTACCTCCCTGGGTGGTTGCTGTCTACCAACCTACCAACCTGTGGGTGGATGTGAGCTGGACCTGACTAGCTTGGGCTACCAGGTCAGGTGCCGTGCTCCTTCCTTAAATGGAAGTGACCTGACTAGGTGGTCATTGTTCTAGGCCGGGGGGTGGCATGGACCTGCTTCGCATGGGTCACTAGGCCTGTTGCAGTGTTCCTTCTTTATTATATATATATATATATATATATAAGAAAATAAAGAAGGAACACGGCAACAGGCCTAGTGACCCATGCGAAGCAGGTCCATGCCACCCCCCGGCCTAGAACAATGACCACCTAATCAGGTCACTTCCATTTAAGGAAGGAGCACGGCACCTGACCTGGTAGCCCAAGCTAGTCAGGTCCAGCTCACATCCACCCACACCCACTCATGTATTTATCTAACCTATTTTTAAAACTGCACAACGTTTTAGCCTCAGTAACTGTACTCGGGAGTTTGTTCCACTCATTCGCAACTCTATTACCAAACCAGTGCTTTCCTATATCCTTCCTGAATCTGAACTTTTCCAGCTGGAGTCAGGAATCGCGGGAACAACTAAAAGCCATAAATGGGATCGAAAGAAACCCAAAGTATTTCTTTTCTTCTGCCAAATCAAAGTCGAGAACAACATCCAGTATTGGGCCCCTACTTAAACAAGATGGGTCCTACACAGATGACAGCAAGGAAATGAGTGAGCTACTCACGTCCCAGTATGACTCAGTTTTTAGCAAGCCGCTAACCAGACTGAGAGTAGAAGATCAAAATGAATTTTTTATGAGAGAGCCACAGAATTTGGTTAACACAAGCCTATCTGATATTATCTTGACACCAAATGACTTCGAACAGACGATAAATGACATGCCCATGCACTCTACCCCAGGGCCAGACTCATGGAACTCCGTGTTCATCAAGAACTGCAAGAAGCCTCCTATCACGAGCTTTCACCATCCTATGGTGAGGGAGCATGGACACGGGGGTCGTCCCACAGTTACTAAAAACAACAGACATAGCCCCACTCCACAAAGGGGGCAGTAAAGCAACAGCAAAGAACTACAGACCAATAGCACTAACATCCCATATTAAAAAAATCTTTGAAAGGGTCCTAAGAAGCAAGATCGCCACCCATCTAGATACCCATCAATTACACAACCCAGGGAAACATGGGTTTACAGCAGGTCGCTCCTGTCTGTCCCAACTACTGGATCACTACGACAAGGTCCTAGATGCACTAGAAAACAAAAAGAATGCAGATATAATATATACAGACTTTGCAAAAGCCTTCGACAAGTGTGACCATGGCGTAATAGCGCACAAAATGCGCGCTAAAGGAATAACAGGAAAAGTTGGTAGATGGATCTATAATTTCCTCACAAACAGAGCACAAAGAGCAGTAGTCAACAGAGTAAAGTCTGAGGCGGCTACGGTGAAAAGCTCTGTTCCACAAGGCACAGTACTCGCTCCCATCATGTTTCTCATCCTCATATCTGACATAGACAAGGATGGCAGCCACAGCACCGCGTCTTCCTTTGCAGATAACACCCGAATCTGCATGACAGTGTCTTCCATTGCAGACACTGCAAAGCTCCAGGCGGACATCAACCAAATCTTTCAGTGGGCTGCAGAAAACTATGAAGTTCAACGATGAGAAATTTCAATTACTCCGATATGGTAAACATGAGGAAATTAAAACTTCATCAGAGTACAAAACAAATTCCGGCCACAAAATAGAGCGAAAAACCAACGTCAAAGCCTGGGAGTGATCATGTCGGAGGATCTCACCTTCAAGTACCATAACATTGTATCAATCGCATCTGCTAGAAAAATGACAGGATGGATAATGAGAACCTTCAAAACTGTGGATGCCAAGCCCATGATGACACTCTTCAGGTCGCTTCTTCTATCTAGACTGGAATATTGCTGCACACTAACAGCACCTTTCAAGGCAGGTGAAATTGCTGACCTAGAAAATGTACAGAGAACCTTCACGGCACGCATAACGGAGATAAAATACCTCAATTACTGGGAGCGCTTGAGGTTCCTAAACCTGTATTCCCTGGAATGCAGGTGGGAGAGATACATGATTATATACACCTGGAAAATCCTAGAGGGACTAGTACCGAACTTGCACACGAAAATCACTCACAACGAAAGCAAAAGACTCGGCAGACGATGCAACATCCCCCCAATGAAAAGCAGGGGTGTCACTAGCACGTTAAGAGACAATACAGTAAGTGCCATGGGCCCGAGACTGTTCACCTGCCTCCCAGCATACATAAGGGGGATTACCAATAGACCTCTGGTTGTCTTCAAGCAGGCACTGGACAAACACCTAAAGTCGATACCTGACCAGCCGGGCTGTGGCTCGTACGTTGGATTGCGTGCAGCCAGGAGTAACAGCCTGGTTGATCAGGCTCTGATCCACCAGGAGGCCTGGTCACAGACCGGGCCGCGGGGGCGTTGACCCCCGGAACTCTCTCCAGGTAAACTCCAGGTCAGTCTATCCTCATAGGGAAGATTTCTGATACATGGGATCAGGTTTGTCATCCTCCTCTGTACGTTTTCCAGTGCATTTATATCCATTCTGTTGGTTTAGAAAGACACGTAAGCAAAACACTATGACATATTTATTAGAAAACGTTTCGGTCATGGGACCTTGATCACTTCTAACATACAGAGGTAGAAGGACATATATATAGGCGGAGAGTGAGGTGTGAGTGACGCACGTGACCTGAAGAATGTCATGTTGGGATGATGACGGATAGACGATGAAATCATGTGACTCCTGTGTTGTTGGGTTGGTGGTGCTTAAGTATCATGTATACCAATGTTTTTGAAATTTTGTAGTTTCCAGTGTTACGTTCTATAGTGTCGGTGACGACGATTAGTGAGGCTTCTTGGCACCGTCGGCGTCTGAGGTCTGGTTCAGTGAGAACGAATTGTGCCTCATTCCAGTTCACCAAATGCCCCGTGGAGTCTCTGTGGAAGACACAGGCGTACCTTACATCGTCTGTTTCAATGATCATTCAGGCGGACTGCAAGATCTCTGCCTGTCTCGCCTACATATTTCTTGGGACAGAATCCACAGGGTATGGTGTAGACGCCTGCTGTAGAAGTTAGAGGTGTGGGGCTGCATTTCGTAGTGTGGTCTTTAACAGATGATGTGTTTATGGTGGAAACGTTGATGTTACTCATAGCAAGTGCCCGGCACAAGGCACAAGCTATCCTCATCAAACCGCCCATGGAACAGCCCCCTAAGCAGTTCATAGTGCTCCCATGTGGTGATGTTGCCACGAATACTCGCCGGGCACTTACTATGAGTAACATCAACGTTTCCACCATAAACACATCATCTATCAAAGACCTCACTACGAAACGCAGCCCCACACCTCTAACTTCTACAGCAAGCGTCTACACTATCCCCTGTGGATTCTGTCCCAAGAAATATGTAGGCGAGACAGGCAGAGATCTTGCAGTTCGCCTGAATGAGCATCGAAATGCCTCTAACAGAGACGATGTAAGGTACGCCTTTGTACTCCACAGAGACTCCACGGGGCATTTGATGAACTGGAATGAGGCACAACACGTTCTCACCAAACCAGACCTCAGACGCCAACGGTGCCTAGAAGCTTTACTAATCGCCGTCACCGACACTATAGAACGCAACACTGGAAACTACAAAATTTCAAAAAACATTGGCATACATGATACTTAAGCACCACCAACCCAATAACACAGGAGTCACATGATTTCATCGTCTACCCGTCCTCATTCCAACATGACATTCCTCAGGTCACCGTGTGTCATTCACACCTCACTCTCCGCCTATGTATATATAGTCTTTCTTCCTCTGTATGTTGGGTCAATCACACACACACCTTCATCGATCAACGATCTCGCCTCTCTAATTACCCCGTACTGAGAGTGACTTTCCTAAGAGTGGTGGTTACTGGACCTTCGTCTTCACCATCAGGATTGGTGCGTCGGCGGCTGCCTATCCAAGGGCAGGAAGCCTCCCTCTGCACTCCTGTTGCTGTCTGAAGTCTCCACGCCTCAGACTGTACGTGTAGTCTACACACCATACAGCCAGTGTTGCCTCTCCTCGCTTCTGTCTGAAGTCTCCACGCCCCAGCCTGTATGTGAAGTCTGCACGCCATACAGCTAGTGTTGGCTCTCCTCACCGCTCACAGCCAGTGTTGCCTCTGTTCACCCAGTGGTGGTTACTGGACTTTCGTCTAGACCAGCAGGATTGGTGCGTTGGTCGCTGCCTACCCAAGGGCAGGAAGCCTCCCTCTGCACTCCTATTGCTGTCTGAAGTCTCAGCGCCTCAGCCTGTACGTGTGGTCTGCACGCCTTACAGCCAGTTCAGGGCATACAGTGCTCCATCAAGCTACAACTCACCTCCTCAGTGTCCTGTGCCTCCAGAGACGGACTCCACAAGAAAACTTTAAAGTTATAGCCAGACAAGTACGTGTGTCTACTTCACACGTACTTGTCTAGCCAATTATTTTCACAGATTTGGCCGCCACATCTAATTTACAACCCAGGATTTCAAAGGCCTGTTACCCCGGGTGTAATGGGAGCAAAATAAACACAGCAGAAAAAGTTTAGACTTATATTATCCTTCACCAATTTATAACAGCAATATGTACACTATGTACAGTGATAAGTATAGTGCACTCCACGGTAAGCAAGGCAGAAATAGAAGCCACAAGATAGCAGGCCGTGCTTCAACCAGCTCTAGAATGGGAATGACAAGGGCAGACAGGAGAGCGGTACCCACATAACCTCTGCGATTGCCAAAACCATCTTCTTATTGGCTAGAACCCGGTCACTAGTTGAACGACGGGGCCCCATCATCAACTCTTAGCAACCTGGTTCGCTGGTTGGGGGAGATAGCCTGTAAATGAGGGTGTGTACATGCGCCGAATAAAGGTTACGTACTCTTTGCATGCCACACCTTCAATGCCTTCCACTTCCTTCCCCCTTACCACTCCTCTAATGCCAACACCTGCCTCTACTCTGTCTACTCCTGCCTCTAAGACCTACTCTGCCTCTACCTCTTCCAAACCCTATTCTTTCTCACTTAACCTAAAATACTCTAAATCTGATCATGCCACTATCTGTCCTGGAAATTTATTGTACCAGATCACTGGCGCACCTCAGCTGAAAGTCTTTAAAACCAACTCAGGCTTCAAACTCCTTCTTGACAGGCATTCTTACGAAACGTACACCTCAACTGAAACCAGACAAAAACTTCTCAACGCAGGCTTCACTATTATTTGGACTCCTGAGCACCGCGCCAAATGCACAGTGATCGCAAAACACGTAGACTATTCTCTCCTGACTGCCTATGACAGACAAAGAAGACTTAATCAAAGACAAAAGTACTAAGAACAAAGCCTCTGTTGACGATATTTACAGAGCAGAAAACTCTACCATCCTCAAAATACGCTGTTCAACTTCTTCTGACGCCTCTACACTCTTCAATCAAGGAATCCTCGCCAAGACCATCCGCATTTCTCCAAAGGCTCTCTTCACTCCAAACTTTCACCCTATCACACAATGTCTGAAATGCTACAAATTCGGCCACGACAAAATCTCATGCACATCCACTCAAATCTGCTCCAGATGTTCAGCAACTGGCCACTTCTGGAACACTTGCAACCTCCCCCTTAAATGTTCTAACTGTGGCGGGTCACACACTGCAGTTGCAAATTCCTGCCCTTCTAGAAAAGACATTCTCTCCACCCTAAGAGGTAGCTAACCTCCCTCCCTCCCCAACCCCTTCCCTGCACCTCCCCCTCCTACAATACCTTCCACCCCTACCCCCAATGCCTGGGTAACCCCACGCACTTGGTCTACCTCTCCTACTCTACACACTTCAAACACCAACACACAGACTACAATCACCTCTCCTTCTACACCTACACCCACACTAGACCACAAAACTAACTGCCAACTCGCCACTGCTGCCCACTCTGCGATGGTAATCTCTCAAGCTTACCAATCAGACTACTCACGTGTTCTTAACCTAATCTTGTCTGCTAACAATCTTCCATCTTTAATTATCCCTCCATCCTGCTTCTCTTCTAAGCCCCCTACAACCTCTACCTCCTCCCTCTCCCTCACTCCTCCACTTCCTACACCCACCAGCTCTCCTCCTCCTCTACCCGTCTTCACTAGTTCTACACCTCCCACCAACATCCCGACTGCTGCTGCTACGACCACCCCTCCCCCACCTCCTTACCCACTTCCTCATCCCCAACCAAAGTTTCCACTACCTCATCCCTTACCTCAGCTTCCACTTCCTCATCCCCTACCAAAGCTTCCACTTCCTCTGCATCTACCTTTGCCTACTCCTCCACCACAACAAAAACTTAATCCAGGTCCAACTCCACCTCCTCCAGACAAATTCCACTTAAACCTAAACCTGCCCCAACTTCTGACAGACATACCAAAGAACATAAAAAGAGATCCATCTCTTCCTCCCCCTCCAGGAAACGTGTCCGTAACACCTACAAACACACATCCACTGATGGCACCACTATCACGGGCTTTAATCTAAACTCCTCCCCCGACATTAACTTTGCTATGACGAAACCATTAAATCATGTTTAAGGTGATTCAGTTCAATGTACGTTCTTACTTTACAATTAGACACCTACTGGCGGAGCTCCTTGAAACAGAGAGGCCAGATATTGTTTTACTTAACAGTACCTGCCTCAAAGCCCCTCAACATATCCGCCATTATGGTTATACTGCACTACAGTCCCCCTATGATCCCCACGATGGGGTTGCTATCATTGTCAAATCCAACATAAAACATGAATTTCTCCCAATCCCTTTTATACAACAACACTGTCTTACGGTCAGAATACACACCCACCTTGGCCCCTTTATCTTTTTCACCACCTATGCTCGCCCAAACACTATTCTCAACTTACACGACCTTTTCTTAGTCTTCAACTACACCAACACACCAACATACCTACTAGCTGACATGAATGCCAAACACACTGCCTTTCATCACACCAGTAACAACCAACTTGGTCACCAATTACTCAACTTCACAAACCATAAACACCTAATTCATCTCAGCCCAGCCTTCAACACCTTCTACAATCACTCTGGCCAAGGCAAACCAGACATCATTCTGGCAAACCGAGCCAGCTCTCTATTTCAACACTACATCTCACCTGGCCCTATTACAGGCTCTGATCACATCCCAGTCATCTTACACATCTCCAACCCTATCCTCATCCCAACCACTCCTTCCTTCTCCTAAAAGAACGCTGACTGGGATGCTTTCAAACAACACATAGACAATACTAACCTCACTTATGACTACAACAACAAACCTATTTCTGACATCGATACTCAACTTGATCTCATCCAGGACACCATTACACAAGCAGCCAACACCGCAATACCAAAGAAAACTCACACCACTCGTTATTCCTTCAAACCCTCACTCAGAACAAGAAGACTAATTATCTGCTACCACAACCGCTTTCTCTACAACACACACAGATTTAATCAAGTCCAATTAGATCTCACTTACCTTAGAAACAACATTTTACACAGCCTAGACCAATACCACAACAATTACTGGTCACAACTCATACAACAAGCGGACAAACAGCATATTAAAAACACTAAAGCCTTCTGGAACTTTATCAAAAATATCAGAGGCACCACTCCCACCAACAAATTCAAACACACCACACACAACAACACACACATCTCAGACCCGCAGGCTGCTACTAACATCTTCAAACACATCTGGGAGAACATCTTCCATCCTCACCCACCTCACCCTAACGTTATTCAACACATTCAGAACATAGAACACTGGAACACTGCACACACACAAGAAACAACACCAGATAGCCACATACATCTAGACTCTCTTACCTCCTCCCAAGAACTTGACACTCCTTTCACCAACACAGACATTAAAACTCTCCTCAGACACCTTCCTCCCAAGGCTCCTGGTGCCTCTGGCCTAAACCATATTATCCTAAAACACCTTCCTGACTCTATCATTACTGCCTACACAAACCTCCTCAATGCCTCCCTTGCATCTGGATACTTCCCTTCCCTCTTCAAAGCTGCTACTGCTATCCTCCTTCCTAAACCCAAAAAAGACCACTCTGACCCTAGAAACTATCGCCCTATCAGCCTCCTCGAAACTTTTGGAAAAGTCTTTGAAAAACTCTTCAACCATCGCCTTCGCAGATACCTGGAACACAACTGTCTACTTTCTGGTGGCCAGTTTGGCTTCAGAACACACAGATCCACACAGGATGCCATTAACATCATTCTCAACTACGTCCACATAAACACAAAACAAAGAAACAGGACAGTCCTAGTTGCAAAAGACGTTGAAAAAGCTTTTGACACTGTCTGGCACGAAGGGCTCAAGTTCAAACTCTGCACTAACTTTAACCTGCCTCTCACTACTCGTAAACTCCTCTGCAACTTCCTAGACGGCCGTACTATGAGAATCAAATTCCAAGGCTGTTACTCGTTACTCTGACTACTTCACACTAAATGCCGGAGAACCCCGGGGATCTGTCCTCTCCCCTACCGTCTACATTTTGTACACTAACGACATTCCAACACCTGTATACCACTACTCCATCACACTAGCCTATGCAGATGACATTACACAACTTATCACTCATGCCAATATAGATACTCTCACACATAAAACACAAAATGAGGTCGACAGGATAGCCATCTGGGAACAAAAATGGAGGATCAAAACCAATGCAGCTAAATCCAGCATTACGTATTTTAACTACAGGAAAGGCGATCCTCCATTACCTGTCGAGCTCAGAACAGCTGACACCCGCACTTACATCCCCATCACACAATCTGTCACTGTCCTTTGCGTTAATCTTGACTACCTTCTTCGTTTACACGGACACATTCACTCAAGGCATGCAATAGCTATTAAGGCCCTTGCGGGCCTCTACAAGCTGAAACATGCCTCTCAACGCACCAAACTACATCTCTACAAATCCCTAATTCGTCCTCTGATAACTTACTCTCCTCTAGCCCTCCCTCTTGCAGCAAAAACAAACTTAAACTGCAGTGTGTCCAGAACAAGGCGCTGCGCTGGGTGCTTGATGTCAGATGGGAGGACTTCGCCACAAGCGAGTCTCTCCATGCCCAATTAGACATCCCTGCGCTGAATCTGGACTGGAAGACGCTCAGTGACAGATACATAGACAAACTTGAGACACGACATGACTACTGGACCTCTCTCCTTGACGAAGACATTCGCAGACCCACAAACCAACACAACCTTTCTACTCCTTGTATGATCCTGCACCTAACCCTACTTACAAATAACCTTGGATTCGCTGACAGGTACCTTCTCTGACAGGTACCATTCTCTGACCCACGTTCATCTTAGCTTTTGGGTTAAGACATGGCTCAGTTCTACACTCCTCTCTAGCGTTAAACGTCGCATGTCCCTTCCTCCCCGCTCACCCCACCGGAGTCCCAACAGAAGAGGCTGAATTTCTCTTCTCAATATCTGTCCCACGATCGCCTTCGCTGCTGGGTTAAGCCCTGGCTCTATTTCTACGACTAAGAACACTCCTCTCCAGCACTATTCTTCGTCTGTCCCGTCTTCCCCGCTCATCCCATTTGGGATCTTACCTGAACTTTCGTTCGTTCGTTCGTTCTGTATGTTAGAAGTGATCAAGGTCCCATGACCGAAACGTTTTCTAATAAATGTCATAGTGTTTGCTTACGTGTCTTTCTAAAAAAACTTGTCGGTATTTATTACCAAGGTTTATACCATATCCATTCTGTAATACGGTGACCAGAACTGAGCAGCATCATCTAAATGAGGCCTAACCAAGGATATATAGAGTTGAAGAACAACCTGAGGACTTCTATTATTTATACTTCTAGATATAAAGCGAAGGATTCTGTTAGCTTTATTGCGAACACTTATGCACTGTTGTCTTGAATTCAGATTACTGCTAACCAGAACTCCTAAATCTTTTTCGCAATCAGTAGTATTAAGATCTACACTATTCACTTTATATGTGGCATGGTTATTGTCCTGTCCAACATTTAGCACTTTGCATTTGTCTATATTAAACTGCATCTGCCACTTCTCCGACCACTGCATCAGTCTATTTAAATCATCCTGGAGAGCTCTAATGTCCTCAATGAATTTGACGGCCTATTTTGATACTACGGTCCTACCAAGTGAGTGTAAAACGGAAGCGTGTAATTGTTTTACATAATGGTAGGATTGCTGGTGTTTTTTTTTTCGCCTCATAAACATGCAAGATTTCAGGTACATCTTGCTTCTTCTACTTACACTTAGGTCGCACTACACTTGCATATACAAGCATATTTCTCACACCCCACTGAGTTTTCTTCCATTTTCTTAGTAGTTCTTGTTCTGGTAAACATTCCCCCACGACTGAATTCATCTTAGGACTGTAGAAGCCAGTCCTGGCGAAATGTCTCCTTCCATAAATGTCTTCAACTGTACTCAAGTATCTTTTCACAGACTGTGGGTATCACATGACCATTTAGAATCGTTAGAATCACAGTTGTTGGGCTTGAAAGTGGTCACTGGGTGGACGAAACGTTGTCAGCAAAGGATTTCATAATACTTCATGAGATCCTTTATTAACAAACTCCAAGATAAAACATTATTAATTCCTTAAATTGCGATTGATTTCAGGAGAATAAACAATTTCAGAGGATGAATAAAATCAAACGTAATATTAAAAAGACCTCAGTTACAGAAATTGTGAACAGTAAAAGTATTTTCGAAATTCCTGGTACAAAACACTAAGTTTAATTCTACTAAGATTACAATAAGTATTAATTTGTATTTATATCTAAGAAAAGTTCAATGCTTGAAAAACAATTTAGAGCAATACTGGATAACAAAGTTTAAAAAAAACTTATATATAATGCTAAACTTTGACAAGAACTGTAATAATTTAGGAATCCAAAAGTTGAAAAGGCATAATTTTCAATTAATAATAAAAAGTGGTCTGAAAAAACTTTGAACACTAAACGTTGAAGAGGGAAAACTTCAGGGGTTGGAATTTTAATAAGCGAGTGGCCTGAAAGCTTCCATAATGCCCTCCTCATTACTCCTAACCACCGCTAAGGCCATCCACATCCAGCAGTCAGTGGCTTTTCCAGGACCAATTGGCCATTGAGAATGCTATCAACCTGCCTCATCTCTCGCCTCGACTGGTCGTCACAGGCTGAATGAGAGAGGTTATGAGAACATAAATGAAGCGTTTAATAATTATGCTCAAATGCCGAAAGCTATTGCCCATCTCACAGTGCATTATTACTGTTCCTGTACCGTGTGTGTGTACTCACCTAGTTGTATTTGCAGGGGTTGAGACAGCTCCTGTGTGTATGTGTGTGTGTACTTAACTATTTGTTGTTGCAAGGATCAAGTCATAGCTCCTGGCTCTGCCTCTTCACTGCTCGCTACTAGGTCCAATCTCTCCCTGTTCCATGAGCTTTATCCTATCTATTCTTAAAGCTATGTATGGATGTATGGATCGTGCCTCCACTACATCACTCTCTAGATTATTCCACTTCCTGACAACTCTGTGTCTGAGTCTTCAACTTCCAGTTGTGACCCATTGATGCTGTGTCACATCTCTGAAACATTCTGTTCCAGTCCACCTCGTCAATTCCATGCAGCATTTTATATGTCGGTTATCATGTCCCCCCATCCCTAATGTTTTCCATTGTTGCCAGGTTGACTTTCCTTAACCTCTCCACGTAGGACATACTAGTCTTGTTGCAAACCTTTTCACTTACTCTAATTTCCTGACATACTTGACCAGGTGTGGGTTCCATTCTGGTCCCGCATACTCCAATATGGGCCTGACGTACCCAGTGTATAGAGTGTTAAACGATTCCTTACTCAGGTGTCAAAAAGCTATTCTTAGGTTTGCCAGACACCCATATGCTGCAGCAGTTATTTAGTTGGTGTGTGCCTCAGATGTGCTCGGTATTATACTCACCCCAATATCCTTTTCCTTTGAGTGAGGTTTGCAGTCTTTGGCTCCCTAGCCTGTACTTTGTATGCAGTTTTTTTTTTTTTATCTTCCCCAATCTTCATGACTTTGCACTTGGTGGGGTTAATCTCAGGGAGTCAGTTGTTGGACCAGGCCTGCACCCTGTCCGGATCCGTCTGTAGTCCTACCTGATCCTCATCCACTTGAATTCTCCGCATTAGTATCACATCATCTCTAAACGGAACATCTCAAAATCTATCCTTTCCGTCACGTCTGTCAAGTCATTCACAATACAGAAACAGCACCGGCCCTAGGAGTGACCCTTGTAGAACCCCGCTCGTCACAGGCTTCCACTATGACGCTTCGTCACGTACCAACACTCGTTGTTTCCATCCTGTCAGGTATTGTCTAATTCATTGCAATGCATGTCCTGTTATTCCTGCCTATTCCTCTACCGTTGCACTAATCTCTCGTGCGGAACTGTGTTGAAAGCCTTTTTACAGTCCAAGAAAACACAGTCTACCCAATATTCTTTCACCTGCCTTTTTTTCTGGCACCTTGCCGTAAAACTCCAGTAGATTTGTGACGCAGGATTTCCCCACCTTGACACTGTGCTGGTTATCAATCTATTCCTGATAAGCTTCTTCAGGATTTTCTTTCTCTTCGACATGTCAGCGACATTAGTCTGTAGTTTAATGCTACCTGCCGGTCTCCTTTCTAAAAAAATTATGACTATATTTGTTTTCTTCCACACCTCAGGTAGTTACCCTCTTTCGATAAATGTGTTGAAGATTGTTGTTAATGGCATACACAGTGCCTCTGCTCCCTCTCTCAGAAACCAAGGAGAGATGTCCGATCCTACAGCCTTAGAGGTAACTAGTTCACTCAGTAGCCTCCTTTTCCTCGGTTCGGTGTTGTGTAACCAGCACTTGTTGGTGTAGCCTAACATTCCATTTTGCTGGAGTCCTTTATGTCTTCTCGGGAAATACTTCCTTAAACCTTGTTTTGGGCTCTTCACATAATTCTTAGTCATTTCTTGTGATCTCCCCTGCTTCTGCAGCCTGATTACCTGGTCCTTGACTACTGTTTCCCTCCTGATGAGGTTGCACAGCAGCTTTGGGCCAAATTTGGCTTTTCATGCTATGTCTTTCTCGTATTGATGTTTGGCTTCCCTCCATATTCATGCATATTCGTTCGGGCTCTTCGACTAATTTCCTTATACTCCTGTGTCATTTGTCTTCTCTACTTTTCATATTCTCTAATGCACTTAGTTTTGGCCTCTCTAAACCCTTGGATAAACCAAAGGCTCGTTCTGGTCTTCCCATTATTTCTGGTGCCTTTGGGTACGAGCATCTCTGCCTCCTTGCTTTTATTTTTGATCATGCCTTCCACCATTTCATTCATTATTTATCTCACCAGATTTCTTTCCCATTTTACCTCATGAGAAAATTTTTCATGCCTGTGTAGTCCACTCACATGGCGCCTGGCTTCTCCCATCCTACTCGTGCTGCTTCACTCCACTTGTAACTATGTATTCGAAGCTCACGATGATGTAATCACTAACTCCGAGTACCATTTCATACGTGAATTCCCAATTGTCAGAACTACTCAAGGTAAATGTGAGGTCCAGCCTTGCTGGTTCATCCTCTCCTCTCTCTCTCTCTCTCTCTCTCTCTCTCTCTCTCTCTCTGGTAGTGTTCCTAATATGTTGATACATTAGGTTTTCCAGTACCACCTCCATCATCTTTGCCTTCCATGTTTCTGGCTCTCCCATGTGGCTCAAGGTTTCCCCACTCAATCTCCTTGTGATTGAAATCACCAACAATTAGTAGATTTGCCCTACCCATATGGGCCCTTCTGGCTACCTCAGCTAGTGTCTTCACAATTCCTCTATTGCTTTCATCATATTCTTGTATTGGTCTCCTGCTATCTTGTGGCTGGTTGTACATCACTGCAATCACCACCTTGTTACCCAAAGTCTGAAGTGTTCCTACTGTGTAGTACCTTGCTTCCCTTCTGTCCACTCTTTCGAACTCCTCAAAACTCCACTGGTTTTTCATGACCATTACAACTCCTCCTTCCCCTCTGCTCTCTCTATCTTTCCTCAGGATCTGATACCTAGTTGGAAAGAATGCGTCTGTTATTCTTATGAGCTTGGTTTCTGTGAGTGCTATAATGACTGGGGAAGCCTCTATTATTCTTTCTTGCCAGTCCTCAAATTTATTCATAATTACGTTAGTGTTGGCGTATCATACCTTAAGCTTCTTTTACAAAACTGCATTGTGGGGGATGGGTGCAGGGAAGGAGGGAATGGGTGGGTGCAGGGAAGGAGGGAATGGGTGGGTGCAGGGAAGGAGGGAATGGGTGGGTGCAAGGAAGGAGGGAATGGGTGGGTGCAGGGAAGGAGAGAATGGGTGGGTGCAGGGAAGGAGGGAATGGGTGGGTGCAGGGAAGGAGGGAATGGGAGACCTGGCAGGATACTCTGGGAGTCTGCTGTATAGATGGAGCCAGTGCTTGGGGTGTGTCGGTTGTGAATGCTGAGTGTGGTTTGTTTAGGATTAATATGTTTGTGGGTGGTTCTGTGTTCTGTGGGTGGTTCTGTGTTTTGTGGGTGGTTCTGTGTTCTGTGGGTGGTTCTGTGTTCTGTGGGTGGTTCTGTGTTTTGTGGGTGGTTCTGTGTTCTGTGGGTGGTTCTGTGTTTTGTGGGTGGTTCTGTGTTCTGTGGGTGGTTCTGTGTTTTGTGGGTGGTTCTGTGTTCTGTGGGTGGTTCTGTGTTTTGTGGGTGGTTCTGTGTTCTCTGGGTGGTTCTGTGTTTTTTGGGTGGTTCTGTGTTCTGTGGGTGGTTCTGTGTTTTGTGGGTGGTTCTGTGTTTTGTGGGTGGTTCTATGTTCTGTGGGTGGTTCTGTGTTCTGTGGGTGGTTCTGTGTTCTGTGGGTGGTTCTGTGTTTTGTGGGTGGTTCTGTGTTCTGTGGGTGGTTCTGTGTTCTGTGGGTGGTTCTGTGTTCTGTGGGTGGTTCTGTGTTGTGTGGGTGGTTCTGTGTTCTGTGGGTGGTTCTGTGTTCTGTGGGTGTTTCTGTGTTTTGTGGGTGGTTCTGTGTTCTGTGGATGGTTCTGTGTTCTGTGGGTGGTTCTGTGTTCTGTGGGTGGTTCTGTGTATTGTGGGTGGTTCTGTGTTCTGTGGATGGTTCTGTGTTCTGTGGGTGGTTCTGTGTTTTGTGGGTGGTTCTGTGTTCTGTGGGTGGTTCTGTGTTTTGTGGGTGGTTCTGTGTTCTGTGGGTGGTTCTGTGTTCTGTGGGTGGTTCTGTGTTCTGTGGGTGGTTCTGTGTTTTGTGGATGGTTCTGTGTTCTGTGGGTGGTTCTGTGTTTTGTGGGTGGTTCTGTGTTCTGTGGATGGTTCTGTGTTCTGTGGGTGGTTCTGTGTTTTGTGGGTGGTTCTGTGTTCTGTGGGTGGTTCTGTGTTCTGTGGGTGGTTCTGTGTTCTGTGGGTGGTTCTGTGGGTGGTTCTGTGTTCTGTGGGTGGTTCTGTGTTCTGTGGGTGGTTCTATGTTCTGTGGGTGGTTCTGTGTTCTGTGGATGGTTCTGTGTTCTGTGGGTGGTTCTGTGTTTTGTGGGTGGTTCTGTGTTCTGTGGGTGGTTCTGCGTTCTGTGGGTGGTTCTGTGTTCTGTGGGTGGTTCTGTGGGTGGTTCTGTGTTCTGTGGGTAGTTCTGTGTTCTGTGGGTGGTTCTGTGTTCTGTGGGTGGTTCTGTGGGTGGTTCTGTGTTCTGTGGGTGGTTCTGTGTTCTGTGGGTAGTTCTGTGTTCTGTGGGTGGTTCTGTGTTCTGTGGGTGGTTCTGTGGGTGGTTCTGTGTTCTGTGGGTAGTTCTGTGTTCTGTGGGTGGTTCTGTGTTCTGTGGGTGGTTCTGTGTTCTGTGGGTGGTTCTATGGATTGTTGTGTTTGGTGGTCCTCCCAACCATGGGCCCCCCTGCCTATCTCTAGCCTTGTCTCTCTTTACCCCCTTTACTCATGGCTTCTTTACAAGAACCTGTTTTGCACCATTTCTTTAATGAAAATCAATTTTGGGCAGACTAAGATTAATTCAAAACTCTATATTGGTACAGATTATGGAGCATGTTGATATTAAGGCTACGTAACTGCATTACAGTTCGTAAATTTATCAATGTGAATGGTTTTGTTTTGGTACGATACATAGTTTCTATTGAAGCTCCTATATTTGAGTATCTCAGGCAAACTTATGGCTAGTTTAAGATTAATTATGCAATAGCTTTATTACCTATTATCTATGTTATAGTCAAGTGGGTGAGTGTGTGAATTGTGGGGAATCACAGATATCGAGAGGAGTTCTAGGTTGTTTTATATGTGTTTGTGATACAAGAGAATAGGTGGTTTTCATATAGTTAGCTGACGGTGGGTTGTGTTAGGGAGATATTTTCTAATGGTAGTTTTGAAAGTGATAATTGTGTCTGCAGCTCTAGAGTTTTCAGGTAGGGTGTTCCAGAATTTTTGTATAGGTTTTTGTATAGGTTTGTATAGGTTTTGTATAGGTTTAGCCGGACACTGGGAATTTCATAGACATTTTTGTGCATGGTGTTATGCCTGTGGGTCCTGTCACAACTATCAAGAAAGTGTTTTATGTCAGGGTTAATAATGGAATTTAAGGTTCTGTAAATGTAGGTTGCACAGTAGTAAGTGTGGATGTTCTGTACAGTAAGTTTAGATCTTTGAAGAGTGGAGCGGTGTATTGCCTGGGATTGGATTGCGTGATTATTCTTACTGTGGCTTTAAGTTGAGTTATTATTGGCTTTAGGTGTGTTGCTGCAGTTGATCCCCAGGCATAAATAGCATAGGTGAGGTAGGGATAGATGAGTGAATAGTATAGTGTGAGAAGGGCTGTGGCATGCAAAGAGTACGTAACCTTTATTCGGCGCATGTACACATCCTCATTTACAGGCTATCTCCCCCAACCAGCGAACCAGGTTGCTAAGAGTTGATGATGGGGCCCCGTCGTTCAACTAGTGACCAGGTTCTAGCCAATAAGAAGATGGTTTTGGCAATCGCAGAGGTTATGTGGGTACCGCTCTCCTGTCTGCCCTTGTCATTCCCATTCTAGAGCTGGTTGAAGCACGGTCTGCTATCTTGTGGCTTCTATTTCTGCTTTGTTTACCGTGGAGTGCACTATACTTATCACTGTACATAGTGTACATATTGCTGTTATAAATTGGTGAAGGATAATATAAGTCTAAACTTTTTCTACTGTGTTCATTTGCTCCCATTACACCCGGGGTAACAGGCCATTTGTAATATGGGTTGTAATAAGGGCTGATTATGGCACGTATTAACGTATCTTGGAGAGCATCCCAACCATTTTGGATACTTTTTTTGTTATGTGTTGGATATGGGTGCTGAAATTCAGGTTGCTGTCGAGGTGCAGGCCTAGGAATTTGCCCTGATTATGTTTGGCAACACCTGCTCTGTTACCAAACATAATATAGAAGGTTTTATCAGTGTTAAATGTAAGTTTATTGGCTGTCATCCAAGTAGATATTTTTAGTAGCTCCTCGTTAACAATGGTGTTGAGTGTGACAAGATTTGGGATGATATAAGTCTTGTCGTCAGGTGTTGTGATACGTTGGGATCAAGGACAATTCCCTGTGGCACTCCAGTATCAAGTGGCCGTGTTGATGAAGTTGTGTCTTTAATGGTGACGTACTGATACTTGTTAGTAATGTAGGATTTTAAATATGCAAGTGCATGGCCTCTTATACCATAATGGTCAAGTTTGTGGAGTAGGATGCCGTGGCCTGTGTCAAAAGCTTTTCTCAGGTCAGCAAAAAGGCCTAATGGATATTCCTCATTTTCCGGTGTTGCGTAAAGCAGATCTAGCATTTTTACAATTGCATCGTTTGTGCTTTTATTTTTTCTGAAGCCAAATTGGCAGGGGTTGAGTATGCTTTATGCTGTAATAAACGAATATAATCTCTGGTGTACGAGTTTCTCGAAGATTTTGGATAGCAATGGTAAGTTTGATATTGACCTATAGTTGTTTACATCTGTGTGGTCACCACCTTTGTGTATTGGTGTAACTCTTGTTGTCTTGAGTAGTGTCGGGAAAGTGTTAGTTTCAAATGACTTGTTAAAAAGTAATGAATTAGCATGCGAAAGGACATAGGCCGCTCGCATGTACAATGATGGTGGGACGTGAGACAGATTCCCTGAATTATTTTTTATGTGACTTAATAATCGTGGCGACTTCAGTGAGCTCAGTGGGTACAAGATAGAAGGAGTTTGGGAAATTCCCATCTAAATAATCACTTGCACGGTTGTTGGTACCTAGGATTTTACTGGCGAGATTTGATCCTATGGTTGAGAAGAAGTCTGATACATTGTTAACTGTATCAATGGGATGCAGTGGTGTTTCATTCTGTTTAGTTAGGACAATATCCTTAGTTTTTCAGTTTGTGGGTTCCCAGAATCTGAGAGTGTTTTCGAAGTCTTTTTTATATCTCTTTTTGTTTCAGTGAATCTGCTGGAGTAGTACAATTGTTTGACATTTTTTATTGGTTTGGTGAGAACTGATGAATAGTGTTTAAGAATATCCTTGTGTATTAAGCCCTGTCTATATTGGTTTTCATATTGGTGTTTCTTATCAGTGGATTTCAGTATGCTGTTAGTTAGCCATGGGCAACCAAGCCGTTTATTCCTGATCTGTTTCATTTTTATAGGACAATCTTTGTTGTATAGTTTAAGTAATTTATTCAGAAATATGTCTCTCAAATCGTCATTACCATCGGCCTTGGAGAATTCAGTAGGCCAGTCAACTGTCTCTAGCTCGGCTGTGAAATTCTTATTGAAGCCTCGTCATGGAGTCTAAATGAAACCTTGTTGTATTCCAGTGGTGGTTTACTAATGTTTGTTAAGAGGAAGGTTGAGTAGTGGTCAGTAGTGCTGTCTGTGATTATCCCTGACTTAAGTGGGGCTAGTATATTTGTCCATATATGGTCAATTATGGTTGCACTTGTCTCAGTCAACCTGGTTGGTTTAGTTATTGTTGGTATGAGAAGTGTGTTGTTCATATTGTTGTTGAAATCAGTTACAGTCTGATCATCTGGTAGGCCAGAGAGAAGGTGGTGCTTGTTCATTTGGCTGTTTGTTATTAGTGACTTTAATTTCTCACTGAAATTTGGGATGCTTGTGTGTATCTTCAAGACCATTGGAAGGATTTGTATGTTATGCACACAAAATTTTAATAAAACTTACTTAACTACTTACATTCATACTTAAACCTTAAACGTTGGTAAATCTTACTTAGAGAAGAGTTTTCACTTATTCATGCGAGTCTTGGTCCCAGTTTGCCTTTTTTCTGGAACTGGGTGTCCCTTGCCTAGGCTGATAGCGTGCTCGGTTCTTATACCGAGTGTCCGTGGTTCAATCGCCAGCATGGGTGGAAACATTGAGTATATTTCCTTATACCTGCTGTCCCTGTTCACATAGTACGTAGACAGAGGAGACACATATAAAGATTTATGAGATTCTTTATTGACAAAGTTTCGCCCACACATTTCGTTTTATCAAGTCACAGTTAGCATAGGCACTACTGTGACACTGTGGTCACAGTGATGCCTATGCTAACCTTCCTATGGTGCATAAATATACCTAGCTAGATGAATCTTATTGTAGCTAGCTGGCCCAGTGGCTAACGCGTCGATCTGGAGTTTAATGACTCTGACCGCGGGTTCTATCCCCTCCCGTGGTATGGTTTGGTAATTTTATGTTTGGGCAAATCCTCCATTTATTATAATACTGTGTTTAATTCAGATAAACGTGTTGAAAGTGTTAGAGAATGTATGAAAAATAGCAGCATAATTATATAAGCCCAGAGTGTGATTAAATGTTTGTATATATATAAAGTGCGTCCACACACATTGGAAAATAATATGAGTTCTCTTCTTACTGACATGAAACTTCAATATGAACTTTATAAATATAGGCAGAGAAAAGGTGTAAATTTAGCAACTTTTAATTAAAATATAGTAAGAACGGGTAAATTGAAAAGTGAAGTATATTTAGCAAATGCGTGCATGCCCTGCCAAAGACGTGACGAGGCCAAGTTTAGAGGAGGAACGAGATAGTCATGGAGAAGAAGTAATGATCTTTGCAGTGCTACAAGATGTAAAATTTGCCCT
Source organism: Cherax quadricarinatus (assembly GCF_038502225.1). Lineage (NCBI taxonomy): Eukaryota > Metazoa > Arthropoda > Malacostraca > Decapoda > Parastacidae > Cherax > Cherax quadricarinatus. The sequence continues at coordinate 1,897,401 of NC_091310.1, read as the reverse complement.
GAAAATGAGAGAAGGCAAGCACATCTAATATTACTCACGCAAAGATTTAATCTACGGTGACAACTGGAAGCTACGTGGCGTCTCTACGAGTTGCCTATAGGTAGGAGAGAGAGAAATGTACGAAGTGTTGGCGAGAAGCACAACGTTGCCCACAGGATAAAGACTTCGAAATATCCTCACCTCGAAGAATGGGTCATTTCCCATCAACATATATTCCAAATATACACCAAGCTGGTGACATAACTATTGGTTTAAAAAACACACGTGAACAAACGCTAACTGGACCAGACGTGGAGCTCGATCCGAATGTCAATGTCCCATTGGCCCAGTACGTGACCAGGCCTCCCGGTGGATCAGGTCCTGATCAACCAGGCTGTTACTGCTGTCCGTACGCAATCCAGCGTACGAACCACAGCCCAATTGATCGGGCACCGACTTTAGGTAACTGTCCGGTTTCCTCTTGAAGGCCGCCCGGGGTCTATTAGTGAGTCTTCTTAAGTATGATGGAAAGCAGTTAAACAGTCTTGATTTCCAGACACTTAGCGAATTTTCTCTTAGTTCACTCATGGCGCCCCTACTTTATATTGCAGGTATGAAGCATCGTCTTCCTAGTCTTTTGCTTTTGTAATGAGTAATTTCAATATGCGGATTTGGGAGAAGTCCGTGAAAATTAAATCAAACGAGATTCGCCGGTACTCTCCCGGCCCGGGTCTTTCCAGATGGTGATTAGGCCTAGGCCTTTCCAGATGGTGACTCGGCCTAGGCTCCCTGTCTTGAAAGTGCTGAGACCTATGTCTGCCATGGAAGGAAACACAAGTACCTCCTCAAACTCTGGAACCAACTGTCCCCAGGCCTAGCCCATTCCCGGCCCTCACGGGGCTCGTAGGGAGAAGCTAGGCCTTTGGTCTGGCCTCTTCCACGCCCCAGGGAGGCTCATGGGAATGGCAGGCTTGTGGTTTGCAGGTAGCAACAAGCTCTGGCTCTGGCACCTTCCCCGCCCTAGGAGGGATCGTGGGAATGGTGTCTGGATCGTCTGAAGTCCCTCAAGGATTTTCCAGGTGTAGATTACGATGTATATTTTTTGACTGTGAAATCGTAAAACCAATCATAGCTAGTCATTAGAATGCTCCAGGGAAGAGAGAGAGAGTTTGTGCAGAAGTTATAGTCACTTGTCAACCCCTCGGCTACTTTGGATCATCTGACCACAAGGCTTTTTTTTTTTTTTACTGCACTTAAGATCCCAACAGAACGAGGTGAGTCCACACGCACAACCTGGTTATGGGAAAGAGGTAACTGGCCAGCCCTTTGCTTTGAGCTCGCCACCACCGATTGAAATGCTCTTCTCTAAGGGGATGTTGACAACCAAGTGAAAGCCTTCACTGGACACATCCTTAACCTACAACAAGAACACATTCCTCACCGGCAATATGTGACGAAACCTACAGATCAGCCTTGGTTTGGCTTTCGTTGTAGGGAGGCTGTTTCTGCTAAGTACAAGGCATGGCGAAGGTATAAGAGACATCCTACCACTTATAGCAGGAACTTGCACATGCAAGCCTGTAGGCATATGGGTGACGTTCAAAAGTGGGCCATCGCTAAAAAGAAAGCTAACATCAGGTAGGGTAGGCTCCAAAACCTGGTGGTCCCAGGTCAAGGACAGACAAGGTTATCTGCCTGATGAACTTATTCCACCTCTAAATCGACAGGATGGGACCACCTCTACTAGTAGTCAAGAGAAAGCGGACCTCTTTGCTACCAAAATGCAAGTCCCTGATCCAGCAAGGGACCCTCCTTGGCTAGCTGCAAGAACTGTGTCAAAACTGTGAGTGGTGACAATAAGGCAGGAGGAGGTGTATTTCTTTCTTTAATCGCTTGTCCAAGAAAAGGCTATGGGCTCAGACAAGTTGAGCCCAAGATTGCTGGGAAGATATGCAGACCAGCTAGCAGCACCTCAAACTCGCATCTTTCAGCACTGCCTAGTAAAGTGTGAATGACCTTCTCTGTGGAAAGAGGCAAATGTAGTCCCTGTTCACAAAAAGAAGAGCAGAGCAGAAATCAGCAACTACAGACCAGTGTCAATGCTGTCAATCACTATCAAGATCCTTGAGACAATAATCTCACGAAAAATGACAGATTTTTGACTACCACTCACTACTTTGTGACCGTCAATATGGCTTCTGGAAAGGTTACTCTGCTGCTGATCTGTTGTTAAACCTCTCCACTAAGTGGCACCAGTCACTGGATGAATCCAAAGTCGTCTGTGTGGTAGCACTGGACATTGCTGGTGCTTTCGATCGGGTGTGGCACCAGGGCCTCTTAGCAAAACTGCAAGCTCTGGGAATTGTAGGCTCTACGCTATGTCTCCTCAGTGATTACCTTAATGGTAGATCTCTAAGGGTAGTTCTCAATGGAACAGAATCAGCAAGACATCCTATTGGGGCAAGTGTTCCACAAGGAAGCGTGCTGGGACTATTGTTATGGAATGTCTATTTCAGTGACCTTCTTCATCTTATCCCAGAATCCCATGATGCATATGCAGACGACTGTACACTGACATTCACTTACCCAAGAGAAGAAATGCCAGCTGCTCTAAGCTACATCAATCACCAGCTAAGAGTTATATCAGCTTGGGGAAATAGATGGCAAGCAACATTTGCACCTGAGAAAACACAAATGATGATGGTCTCTAGGCACCATGCTGGTAATGCCAGAGCAGTATTAAGAATGAATGGGAGGGTGTTGGTACCTGGGGACGAAGTTGATATTCTTGGGGAAAAATTTGACTCCAAACTGACTATGAAGAACCACGTTGTAAATCTTGCAAACAAGGCAGCCAGGAAGCTTACAGACTTTGCCGTATCTCGCATCTGCTTGACAGTAAGGGTTGCAAGATTCTGTATGAGGCACAAGTACGCTCACACCTTGAGTATGTTCCACTTTTTTGGTTTGCCTGCCCCCCTCTCATCTGCGACAGAGTAGAGAACAGAGCAAGACGTCTCATCTCTCGCCTGAACCTATCTGGATAGATCTGTCATTTCGGCAGAGCCTTCGATACAGGAGGGATGTGGGTGACCTTACTGTTATGTACAAGCCCAATATTGTCAAAGTACCACACTTGGATCTACTTCGAAGACGGGCAGAAAGCAGCAACTTCACTCTGGCTGTACCCTTCTCCAGAACATCACTCCATCTGAGATCATATATACCCAGGATGACTCGAGTATGGAACACATTCGTACAGCATAATGATGTCAACGAGATAAAGTCAGTTGATCACATGAAAATGCTGGCCCACAGGTGGCACCAACTTCATCCTGTTCCCTACTTATATGTCTTATAACAACAAAAATGCTTTCAATTGAGCTGATGTAGGTAACAGCTCTTAGCTTGTCAATAAAGTTAGGGATCCTTAACCTAACCTTGTCAAACCCTGTAAAGAGAGAGAGAGAGAGAGAGAGAGAGAGAGAGAACTGAACAAAAGTTGCACTGTCCTTGTGAAATACAAAGTTATTTTCCATCTTAATCATATGAACATTCAACTGATGTCTTGTGTCATCCATAAGTAATAATTCAGTAAACAGAGGTTCAGTTAAATTCACTTCTAATAATCAAATATTCCACAATAATAGAGCAACAATTTTTTTTAAGTTTTCTATGAAAAATTATTATTTCAGAAGTTGACTTTGTAAGACAACTATTCCACATTAATGTGATTTTTCAATAATATTTTTAGTTTATGAGAAAATCTGACATTTTTAGTTATGATCATGTTTTTAACAATGTAACTGTATTTAACAATGTAACTGTATTTAACAATGTAACTGTATTTAACAATGTAACTGTATTTAACAATGTAACTGAAAGTAAGACTGAATCCAGGATAGTATTATGTTAATGGTTAAATTTATAATTAACTGCATCTAATCTAAATAAATCTAACCTGGTTTACATAACCTGGTTTACATAACCTGGTTTACATAACCTGGTTTACATAACCTGGTTTACATAACCTGGTTTACATAACCTGGTTTACATAACCTGGTTTACATAACTTGGTTTACATAACCTGGTTTACATAACCTGGTTTACATAACCTGGTTTACATAACCTGGTTTACATAACTTGGTTTACATAACCTGGTTTACATAACCTGGTTTACATAACTTGGTTTACATAACCTGGTTTACATAACCTGGTTTACATAACCTGGTTTACATAACTTGGTTTACATAACCTGGTTTACATAACCTGGTTTACATAACCTGGTTTACATAACTTGGTTTACATAACCTGGTTTACATAACCTGGTTTACATAACCTGGTTTACATAACCTGGTTTACGTAACCGGTTTACATAACCTGGTTTACATAACCTGGTTTACATAACCTGGTTTACATAACCTGGTTTACATAACCTGGTTTACATAACCTGGTTTACATAACCTGGTTTACATAACCTGGTTTACATAATCTGGTTTACGTAACCTGGTTTACATAACCTGGTTTACATAATCTGGTTTACGTAACCTGGTTTACATAACCTGGTTTACATAACCTGGTTTACATAACCTGGTTTACATAACCTGGTTTACATAACCTGGTTTACATAATCTGGTTTACGTAACCTGGTTTACATAACCTGGTTTACATAACCTGGTTTACATAACCTCGTTTACATAACCTGGTTTACATAACGTAGTTTACATAACCTGGTTTACATAACCTGGTTTACATAACCTGGTTTACATAATCTGGTTTACGTAACCTGGTTTACATAACCTGGTTTACATAACCTGGTTTACATAACCTGGTTTACATAACCTGGTTTACATAACCTGGTTTACATAACCTGGTTTACATAACCTGGTTTACATAACCTGGTTTACATAACCTGGTTTACATAACCTGGTTTACATAACCTGGTTTACATAACCTGGTTTACATAACCTGGTTTACGTAACCTGGTTTACATAACCTGGTTTACATAACCTGGTTTACATAACCTGGTTTACATAACCTGGTTTACATAACCTGGTTTACGTTAAGTATTTAAGAAACAGAATACAGGAGTCTGGGTTAACCTAAGAAAAACATATTAGGTCCCTCGGTCCTTACAGTACCGTCAAGATGAGAGAGAGAATTTAGAAGTATTTAGGTCACTATACGATGCAGTAAGTGTATATCTGCATTGCATAACTCCAGGATCCTGCACGCCAATGCACGCGGAAAGATTAGTGCAGAGTGCAGCATAAGCTTCTGTGGTAGTTACATATAATTATTAAAATATTTGAAGTGAATCAGATTTGGTATTCTAAACATCCCAAAACCTTCAATAAAAATGGCAAACTGGCATATATACAAAATTAACCTATTTCAATCCTTCGACAGAGAAATACCATTTTTGAAACCACACTGAAGAGGGATTTTTTTTTTATATCAGAGAGACAAATATCTTTAATTACATTAACTCATTACGTTTGAAGAATTTGCTTAATCAAGTTGTCTGCGTTGAAAGGTGATGACAATTGGACGAGGTACTCAGAAATTGTAGGGACAAAACCAGTATTGAAATTTTCCCACTTTTTTTTTTTTTTTTGCATACTCAGCTCATTTCAAAGCCCAGCTCTATCTAGGGGATAATACCGTCCCCCAGGATGCGATCCACAACAGTCAATTAACAACGAAGTACCTATTTCCTATTCAGCCATCAACTTCAAAATTCCTCATCTAACTCTTCACGTCACTAAGTTCCTTATATATACCTACGTCATCTCTCCCCATGTAGATCTGTTTGTGTCTTGATGAAACTCAGTGTGTGGGTGAAACTGTCAATAAAGACTCTTATAATTCAATATTAGTGTCTCATCTGTCTACATACTGCTATGTGAACAGGGACAGCAGGTATAAGGAAACATAATCAAGGTTTCCACCCATGTTGGCGATTGAACCACGAACACTGTGTATAGGAACCGAGCGCGCTATCAACCTAGGCAAGGGGCAACCAGAGGAAAAAGGCAAACTGAGACCATGACTCGTAAGAATAAGTGAAAAGTTTTCTCTAAATAAGATTTACCAGCGTTTAAAGTTCAAGTATGAATGTAAGTAGTTAAATAAGTTTTATGAAAATTTTGTGTACATAACATACAAATCCTTCCAATGGTCTTGAAGATACACACGTATTTTATGCATATCAATGAACATTATGTATATTAAATATATATCTCAATAAAGGTGAACATTGTGATTTATTTTTGCTCAGAAGATACATTTTCCATTTTGCAGAAACCAATTTTATTAATGTAATTGGAATATTAAAATCTACACAACCTAATATAACGGTGAAGCTTCCTTGTAGGAATACACACCAACACTAAAAGTTTGAACACGGCCAGAAGAGTCATTGTCTAGTTATTGTTCAGAACCCAACGTAAGCTTCAACTAAGCAGTTTACTACCAAGAAATTTTTCATACATTTCATAAGACGTATCAGCAATTAAAAGTCGCTCTCACAATTGTTTCATTTTAAACAGAGGAAAGCACTAAATCAGTAGGGGTTATATAACTACTCTAGCATGAAATACATTCATATTCGTTCGAAGGAAGAAGATTAGTCCAGGTCCTTGGAGCAAGAGCCTCTCATCAGTACCAAGGCAAAATACTGCAATAATGTAAAATAATATTTTACCAATACCCTCCATTAATAATAAAATTTTCAAAGTAAGGAACATGAAGTTTTTGAAGTTTTGAAGAACATCAATTGTGGTTTTCTCAAAAAGTTACATGGAAATAAAATTTGGTAAAGTCCTGTGTAACATTGACCATAGGACAGCCAGGCTTCCATAGTGTCCAGTGAATTTTGAGTTGTAAAATTAAAATCCATTGAATAAGACGTTTTATAGTTATTAAAAAATGCTAGAAAGAGAAGAATAATGTTTGTAAGAATGTTAAGAAATAAGGGAAATCTTCTGTTGTTAATTTAGAAATATTTTAACAACACGAATTTAAAATTTGTGTTGAGTTTCGTTTTCTCACTTATGTTCTATATTATATTCATTATTTTATATATTTCAATAAAGTACACGTTGATTATATTGCGTTAAAAATTGGCAATTCACACTCACCCAGCCAGCAATCAACACAAAAATATTTCCAATTAAGGTTCATTCGGGTTTAGGGTTCGAAGAAGATTAGAAAAAACTTTATCTATATTATATTAGACACAGTTTATTGAGTAAAGTTGACTCCTTGAAATGTACACAGTGCAAAGAACGCAAAAAAATGATGGAATTAAGGTAAAAAAATGCGTTAGGCCTGGTCTCAGACCGAGCCGAGGGGGCGTTGATCCCCAAAACCCTCTCCAGGTAAACTCCAGGTAAACTCCAGGTTAGGTTGGGGAAGTTGCTTAAATAGATTTATTAAAAATTCCTCATTATCAATAAAAAAAAATGAGTTCCATGTGTAAAAAAAAATGGGAAAAGTCTAATTTATGAGGGATTCGGCCCACAAACGGTGAAAATTTAAAGCCGATAACAAAAGACATTTTGCTACTACTAACAGTACTACTACTGCAACTAACAGTATTAATAATAATAATAATTTCCCAAAATTATGCTGTATGTTTTTTATAATGTAAATATACCTGATTAATACATTACTATTGCTCTAAAGTGTATTTTAAAGAGAACCAACAGAGAAGCTCTGCGCCTGCACTGATGAGCATGGGGGAGTCGCCATTGTTTTTGAATGTGGTGAAGGCACGCTAATGAAATGTGCATAAATTTTCGTCGCTCTAGAGGTTATATTGGGCTTAAAACCTCTCAAATAGGAGCCGAAATTGTTGCAGTCCTGCATAACGTGAGAAATCAGGCGACTGGTCAGGACTCTGTAATTAGATGGAAACAGGATATTACCCCAGCTAAGTCATGTCTATATATTTATGTTGAAATTCTGGTCAGTATTTTCTCCATATTTTAGGCAGGGGGTTCTGTACATGACACACAGTAATCTCCAGACTAATTGGTGAGTGGTATTAAGATAAATTCTCTTTCTGTTACATAAATGTGTATATGTAATCATTTAATAATTTTAACATACAGTCCATATATTTACATTAATGTTTACTATAATTCCTGGTAATGTATATTTCATTTGAAATTAATATAGGTCAAGAGTGACTTGTGGATATGACAGTAGTAGGTATCGAAGGGGGACATTTTTTTGTGACCTAGGTGTTCTAAATTCCTACTTGTGTCTGTAACTGATAAAAAATAACTATCTTTGTTACCATTTACTGGTATGTATCTTATGAGTTACATCCAGGTAAATTTAATTTTCCACAATAGTTGCCTGTTGGTCCTTGATCGAACTGGATGTAATTAGTGAAGTCATTAATTAGTGAATTAATTACTTAATAATTATATGTGAAATGACAGAAGGGAGTGGATGTTAGGACCACAAATTTACTTAATGTGTAGTGGATTATAATTATTACAACACTAAATTTGCTAAGCCAAGTCTGGCAAGGATAAGTCAAGTCTGGCTAAGATTTATATTAATGTGTATTTAAAATTTATATTATAATTTCCATACATGAGTCATTGCTAAGCTCAAGTGTAGCTAGAATTCATATTAATACATTTAAAATTTATATTATAATTTCCATACATGAGTCATTGCTAAGCTCAAGTGTAGCTAGAATTCATATTAATACATTTAAAATTTATATTATAATTTCCTTACATGTATAATTGCTAAGCTCAAGTGTAGCTAAAATTATTAATGTATATTTAAAGTTTATATTATAATTTCCTTACAAGTAATTGCTAAACTCAAGTAGCTAGGATTTACTCAAGGTAAGTTGTAATATTTACCTTTATGAAATGCATAATTAAGTACATATTCAGTCACTATGGGTGAAAATGAGGAAATTAATGTAGATGACAAACACATGGAATTTAGAGCAAAAAAATCATCATTGCAGGCTAGAAAGGGTCATGTAACCAAGGCATACAATAGATGTTTGGAATTAATTTATCAAGAAACTGTGAATACTGATGATTAAAATTGTATTTAGATGCTTTATGGAATAGATATGATTCATACAAATTATATTATAAAAAATATGAAGGAGATTTGTTAGTAAATTCTGGAGATGAGGCAGAAATAAACCTTATGATTAACCAGTATTATGAATTAGAAGAAAAGATTCTTTCTTGTAAAAGTCAGGCTTTGAATAAATTAAAAGGTGTAAACCAGGAAGTTAATCAATCCATTCCAACAAATAATATGTCTTTGCCAAAACTCCCAGAATTATGTTTACCTGTATTTAATCCTGGAGAAAATTGGGAGGAGTTTTGGTCAATTTTTAAAACAGCTGTGCATGACAGGAGTGACCTAGCCTGTGTAACTAAATTATTTAACCTCAAAGGACAGATAAGAAGAGATGTTGACAAACTCATACAAGCCTTTCCCAATGTAGATGACTCTTACAAGGAAGCAGTTGACTTGTTGAAGGTCACTTATGGTAATATAGAACAAAGTAGGTTGGATCTAGTGATTATCATTGTTAATTTAAAAACTCAAGATCACACTTGCAAAGGTTTACAGCAGTTTAGAGTTAAACTGGAGAGCACTCTCAAAACTTCAAGTAATGAATATAATCTGAAGGAATCAGACTGGTTATTGAGTGCCATTGTACAGAATAAATTAAGCTGTAAAACACTTGAATGATTCTCGAACAAGTATCACAAAGGTTATTTTGGTCAGGAGGAAATAAGACTAGGTCTACAAGAATTAATTGTTCAGTTGCAGACCAGCCAACTAACTCATTTTAAAGATGCAACACATAATAACTCTGAGATATCTGTCAAGTTTCACAAGGGAAAAAATTATCCCAGTGGTAATAATCAAAATTCATTTCCTAAAAAGAGTTGCATAGGTACAGGAATCAAAAATAATGATTCTCCACAAGGTAAGAAGAATATGTACCCTCCTAAGAGTAGCCCAGTAATAAGAAACCATTCAAAGAAAAGAGAGATTGTCTCTTCTGCAAGGGTACTCATTTTTCTAAGAATTGCAATGCATACAATTCATGGAATGATGAGGTTCAAAGATTGAAAGAACTTGACAGATGTATCAGGTGTCTAGGTAATCACAATGTAAAGGATTGTCATGCCAGATTAAAGAACTGTCATCAATGTCACAAAGGAAGACACCATATAGTCATGTGTAAGGGTCTATATGATAATGTTGATAATGATAATTTTGACTATCCAGACACAACAGTAGCTAATGTAAAAATTGCTGCTAATGTTAATAATGATGGTTTTGCTGAAGTAGCCTTACCTGTGCTACAGATAAAAATTGATGATAAAAGGCATAAATCAAAAAATGTAACTGCATTATTAGACCAGGGATCCCAGCGTACTTTCATTAAACGTAAATGTCTTGATGGTATGAAAGTACAGATGGGAGATCCTACAACTCTAAAATTGAAGATTGAGACACTTATGCAGCATATGGAAATCTTTATTCAGGAAACGTTTCGCCACACAGTGGCTTCATCAGTCCAATACAAAGAGGAAGGCGTAAGGAGAGGAGGAGAATGAGGTAATCATTACCTGATTACCTCATTCTCCTTCCTCTTTGTATTGGACTGATGAAGCCACTGTGTGGCGAAACGTTTCCTGAATAAAGATTTCCATATGCTGCATAAGTGTCTCAATCTTCAACTTGTCGGTTTTTCAAACCATTCATCACAACTCTAAAATTATCTGGTTTTCTCTCAGATAAAAGGGCTCAATTGTATGACACTGTTTATGTAACTGTCAGGTTGGACAATGAGAAAAAACGTGTTAATGCAGTAATTGTAGATAGACTCCCAGAGAAAATATCTACAGTAGGGCTTAATAAAGCTACAGAAAGACTTTCACATAATGTAAATTTAGCACCTTCTTGTGTAAGTGATGATTCTGTAGGCCCAATAAATATGTATGTAGGAAAGAGGGAAATTATTTCCCAGTAAAAGTAGGCCTTAGACAAGGATGTGTGATGTCACCGTGGTTGTTTAATATATTTATAGATGGGGTTGTAAGAGAAGTAAATGCGAGGGTCATGGCAAGAGGCGTGGAGTTTAAAGATAAAGAATCACACATAAAGTGGGAGTTGTCACAGTTGCTCTTTGCTGATGACACTGTGCTCTTGGGAGATTCTGAAGAGAAGTTGCAGAGATTGGTGGATGAATTTGGTAGGGTGTGCAAAAGAAGAAAATTAAAAGTGAATACAGGAAACAGTAAGGTTATGAAGATAACGAAAAGATTAGGTGATGAAAGATTGGATATCAGATTGGAGGGAGACAATATGGAGGAGGTGAATGTATTCAAATATTTGGGAGTGGACGTGTCAGCGGATGGGTCTATGAAAGATGAGGTGAATCATAGAATTGATGAGGGGAAAAGGGTGAGTGGTGCACTTAGGAGTATGTGGAGACAAAAAACTTTGTCCTTGGAGGCAAAGAGGGGAATGTATGAGAGTATAGTTTTACCAACGCTCTTATATGGGTGTGAAGCATGGGTGATGAATGTTGCAGCGAGGAGAAGGCTGGAGGCAGTGGAGATGTCATGTCTGAGGGCAATGTGTGGTGTGAATATAATGCAGAGAATTCGTAGTTTGGAAGTTGGGAGGAGGTGCGGGATTACTAAAACTGTTGTCCAGAGGGCTGAGGAAGGGTTGTTGAGGTGGTTCGGACATGTAGAGAGAATGGAGCGAAACAGAGTGACTTCAAGAGTGTATCAGTCTGTAGTGGAAGGAAGGCGGGGTAGGGGTCGGCCTAGGAAAGGTTGGAGGGAGCGGGTAAAGGAGGTTTTGTGTGCGAGGGGCTTGGACTTCCAGCAGGCATGCGTGAGCATGTTTGATAGGAGTGAATGGAGACAAATGGTTTTTAATACTTGACGTGCTGTTAGAGTGTGAGCAAAGTAACATTTATGAAGGGGTTCAGGGAAACCGGCAGGCCGGACTTGAGTCCTGGAGATGGGAAGTACAGTGCCTGCACTCTGAAGGAGGGGTGTTAATGTTGCAGTTTAAAAACTGTAGTGTAAAGCACCCTTCTGGCAAGACAGTGATGGAGTGAATGATGGTGAAAGTTTTTCTTTTTCGGGCCACCCTGCCTTGGTGGGAATCGGCCAGTGTGATAATAAAAATAATAATAAAAAAAATGACTATTATGCCTCCTTTGTAAAGGGTATTGTAAAGAAATGTGGTGTCACCCTTTTGAAGACTGCAGGAGGCCATGTAATGTACGTAGGATTCCTCGTAATAATAATTCATGACTAGAGGAAACTATAAATATTATAACTGTGTCTTACTCATGAAATCGTACCCCGGTATAATTCTTCCATAGAGGATGGTGTTGAGCCAGTGCATAAATTGTGGGAATTAGACAGCATTGGAATAAATGTAAATGAAGAAAGTCCAGACGATTCTTTTACTCAGGAACAGTACCAGAGAGATGTAAAATTTGAATCTGGACAATACTGAGTACGACTTCCGTGGAGACTGAACCATCCAGAATTGCCCACTAATTACAGAATGGCATATGGACAATTTAAGGCTCAGCTCCGCGAACTGAGTAAGACACCAGAATTGTTGACTGCCTATAATGATATAATTACTGAACAATTAATTAATAAATTTATAGAAGAGGTACCTCCTGAGCAAGCCAAAATTTATGGTCACTATTTGCCACATCACAGAGTGAAGAAGGATTCTAAGACCACTCCTTTGAGGATTGTGTTTAATTGTAGTGCCAAGAGTAACAAAAATGAACCTAGTTTAAATGACTGTTTGGTGACAGGTCCGTCGTTGACAGAAAAATCAGGAGATATTTTATTAAACTTCAGGGTGAAGAATTATGCCTTTATGGCTGACATAAGTAAAGCTTTCCTAAGAGTGGGTTTACAAGAGGCTGACCGGGATTGTACCCACTTCTTATGGCCTGAGAATCCTAGTGACCCACTTAGCCCTCTGAAAACCTTTCCCTTTACGAGCGTATTATTTGTTGTTACATCCACTCCGTTCCTACTTCAAGCGACGATAAATGCACACCTTAAACGCACAGGAAGTTCATTGAGTAAAGTAATGAGCAAACAATTTTATGTGGACAATTTCCTGGGTGTGACGTCAACTGAAGTGGAACTGTTAATGGCTTATGGAGGGGCCAATAAAATAATGCCAAGTGCAAATATGCCTCTGAGGGAATGGAATAGTAATTCGTCCGAATTAAAGGACAAAATAAGTAAAGATTTCCCTGGAGTTGAAGTGCAAAAATGTAGTAATGTATTGGGATTAACTTGGTATGCTGAGAGAGATTTGTTAATGTTAAAACCTAATAATTACAGTATGCACAATAAATTAACTAAGAGAGTTTTGCTTGCTGAAGTTTCCAAATGTTTTGATCCACTTGGCTTAGTGTCACCCCTTACTATAAGAGGGAAATTATTAATACAAGAAGCATGGAAGCTTAAATGTGCTTGGGATGGAACTCTACCTGAGGAATTCATTAAAAGGCAGGATGAATTAATTGGTGAATATGAAAAAATTCCAATGTTGGAGTTCCCACGCCAGGTGGCCAATCCAGATGGGAAAAATATACTCCACATTTTTTATGATGTTTCAAAATTGGCATATGGAGCAGTTGCTTACCTTCAATGTAATAGTGTTATTTCTCTTGTTATATCTAAGGCTAAAGTGTCTCCAATTAAATCATGTACCTTACCTCAGTTGGAATTATCAGCCATTTATGTAGGTGTCAAATTAGCTAATTATATAAGAAATAAGTTGCAGGAGATAAATATTAGCTACACTGTAATTTGAAATTAATCAGATGCAAGAGAAGTATAATAGTTTGGGTCAGCATATGTTAACATTTAATCATATACCTGGTGAGGAGAATCCAGCTGATTTCTTGTCTCGAGGTTTACCTTATGCTAAATTTGTAAATGCTGTATCATGGTTTAAAGGACCAAGCTGGTAGGTAAATAAAGCTAATTGGACTGTACAAAAGGCGTAGATTGCTCCTGTTGAAATTACTATGACCACCGCTCCAATAGTTTGTCCTTCCTTAGCCATTGATATAAATAGGTATTCTTTTTTACCCAAACTAATCATTGTAACTAAGTTGGTGTTTAAATTTCTAAACAAGATGAATATGTCATATAAGTTTTTACATCCTCTTGAATATTGGATACAGAGGGTATAAGAAGAAATCTATGGAAATGAGATTAAATTGATGATGGAAAGAAAAATTGTGAAAGGTTTCATAATAGAGAAATTCGGGCTGTATTTAGAGAAGAATGTATTTAGGTGCAGAGGTAGGTTACAAAATGCTGAAATGGGTGATTATGCTAAACACCCTATCTTACTGCCCAAAACTCATCATCTAACCAATTTAATTGTTTTAAATGCCCATAAAAATGTAATGTGTGGTGGGGTACAAGATACCTTAAATTGTATTAGGGAAACTTTCTGGATTCCACAAGGACGGCAAAGTGTAAAAAGAGTGATTAAATCTTGTGTAATATGTCACCGTGTGGATGCCAGATCCTCTATGTACCCAGGTCCTCCACCACTGCCAAAGGAGCATGTACAATTAGTGAAACCGTTTGATGTAACAAATATAGACTATAGTGGTCCAATCATTTTAACAGGTACTTCAGATGGTGGGCCACAGAAAGTGTATGCATGCTTGCTCTCTTGTAATGCTACTAGGGCTCAGGACTTGTCTGCAGAACAGTTTATACAGCTGTTTGGAAAATTTGCAGCTAGGAGATCCTGTCCGAGATTGATGATTTCGGATAATGCCACAAATTTTGTAGCGGGTGCTCAACACTTGATAGAATTAAATAATAGTAACGATGTTCAATCTCTGTTAACCCAGCAAGGGTGTACCTGGAAATTTATTACTCCTAGAGCCCCTTGGCAGGAGGGGCTGTACGAAAGACTGATAGGCACAGTGAAGAGGTGTCTCTGTAAAGTACTACATAGGAAGAGAATTAATTTGGAGGAATTTCATGCGGTGTTGGTGGAGGCAGAGAATCTGATAAATAATAGGCCTCTCTCATACATGAGTGATATACCTGATGCAGATGTATTAACACCTTCTCACCTAATATGTGGAAGGAAATTAGATCTGCCCCTGTCTATAGAAATAATCCTGAGGAAAGTGATGAAGATTACAATGATGCGGCAGTGTTGTGTGATAAATTTAAAATGTTAAATAAAGTAATTGATCATTGGTCTAATGTGTGGCGTAAGGAATATCTTCTTACACTATGTGAACACTTTTATGGTGCGACAGAGGCAGTAAATCGACAGAACATTCAACCAGGTGACATTGTGTTGATTGATACTGAACATCGAACATTGTGCCCTCTGGGCAAAGCGTTGGCATTGTACCCAGATGCACAAGGTGTTGTTCGGAATGTCAAAGTGTTGTGTCGTGGCCAGGAAAGTTTACGCACAATTAATTAATTGATTCCCTTGGAATTAAATGGTATTCAATCAAATGTAAATGTAAATCTAAGGGAAAGTGACACGAGCGATTTTGAAGGTAACGCTGACCAAGTGATGCAGGAAGATGAAATTGTAGTAAGACCTAGTAGGAGAACAGCCACTCAAGCCAGAACCGGCTGGAATCGTCTCCTAAAGGAAGGAGTAAATTGTGTCGTTTAGCAACGACCTCCACCCGGCCGCAGTGTGGAAAATAATTTCCCAAAATTATGCTGTATATTTTTTATAATGTAAATATACCTGATTAATACATTACTATTGCTCTAAAGTGTATTTTAAAGAGAACCGACAGAGAAGCTCTGCGCCTGCACTGATGAGCATGGGGGAGTCGCCATTGTTTTTGAATGTGGTGAAAGCACGCTAATGAAATGTGCATAAATTTTCGTCGCTCTAGAGGTTATATTGGCCAGTATTTTCTCCATATTTTAGGCAGGGGGTTCTGTACATGACACATAGTAATCTCCAGACTAATTTGCGAGTGGTATTAAGATAAATTCACCTTCTGTTACATAAATGTGTATATGTAATCATTTATTAATTTTAACATACAGTCCACATATTTATATTAATGTTTACCATAATTCCTGGTAATGTATATTTCATTTGAAATTAATATAGGTCAAGAGTGACTTGTGGATATGACAGTAGTAGGTATCGAAGGGGGACATTTTTTGTGACCTAGGTGTCCTAAAATTCCTACTTGTCTCTGTAACTTTGATAAAAAATAATTATCTTTGTAACCATTTACTGGTATGTATCTTATGAGTTACATCCAGGTAAATTTAATTTTCCACAGTAATAATAATAATGGAACTGCTACTAATAATGCAACTTTTACTACTGCAAATACTACAACAGCAGTAAAAATTGCTTCTTCTACTACCTCCATCACCACTCCTTCGTCTACAAAAACTATTAATACTACTACTAGTACTAAGATTACTAATACTACTACAACTACTGCTACTGCTACTACTAATAATTATGCTTTAAATATTTCTTTTACTGGATAAAGAAAGTGTCTTGCATGGCAGCTCACTCACCTAATCAAAGTATTTAGATGTGGCTAAGACAGTCAGACGTTTTACTGTTACATGAATCTTCCACAGATATTTTCTGACAGTGTCTTGTTGGGCCCTTGTTTTCTGTGCTCTCACAAATATTGTATCTCCTCTACTTAATACTTTTTTTATTTGTCTTTGTGCTACGTTGTAATTTTATAATTTCTGTTCATACTCGAGAACGACAGTTTGTTGCACGAAATTAACCTCATATATTGTAATTCTAATAAATTAATTTATTAAAATTCATTAAAAAACTATGAGTGATTTAAATTGATGAGGGCAAGTCAATGCAGTATTATCCATTGAGGTGATCCCAGGTTCACTGCTACCTTGTCATGAGAATATGAATAAATTATTACACTGGCTATCTGACTGTCAGACACTTGAGTTTACCTGTTGAAGCTTTGATAAAATATGGTTGGTAGATCACTAAATAATCATTACAGGATTGCAAAAAAAAAAGAAAAAACTGCAGAAGGGAGGGTTCTAACCCATGGCAAGCGTGTACTTATTATTCTCTTGTTACGTCAGTATGGTCCAGTGGATAACACATTGCCTGCGAGTTTTGGGATTCACTTGACACTGGATCGATTCCCATCTGTGTTATGGATGGTAACTTTCACAGATTTTTCCTCTCTTTCTTCCACCCTTCCCATCGCTCTCCCTTTAATCACTCTCTTTACTGTCTCCACGCCGCCTTTCTCGCATTTCCCATCTCCTCGCTGTTCTAGCATCCCTCTGCTCGTATTTATCTCCTCCCATCCCAGCCTTCCCTCTCAAGGTTATCCGCAAAGGCCGAAAAATATGTTAAGGTGAGAATCGTTTCCATGTTTATTACCAGTGTTTGGTTGAGTCGTGTTTAATGATGGTTAATACATGAGTTTAAGGACCGAGTTGAGAGTAACGAAAACAAAATACGACTGGAGAGTTGCGTGTGTCTGAGACTGTCCTTTCATTTAAGAGCGTCAGTAAGGGGAGACATTATCCACCTGGTCCCCATATAGAAGCTTCCTTCTACCAGTAAACAATATTTATTAGTTCTTGGCTTTTATCAGGCTTGTTCTTAACTCTGTTACATACATAGTTAACGTTGTTTCTTTAGGACATTTTTGTTTAATTTAATATTTAACTTTTATCTCGTATGAGTTTATAGACTTGAAAAATAAAAGTTTATGATACTTATGAATCCAATTTCATGGTTAATATTTTGTGTTGTATTTTTAATGGAAAATTCTTCCGTAACATATCTGTTGTATAGTGCAACGTTACGCTTCATGTTCAGTGATTTATCATAGTTTGAGTATAATATAAAATTAACTTTTGACATTCTCGGTCAGAAAAAGTAGTATATCCTCACGGTCCTTCTTACTATTACAAGATGTTTAATGGTTCTGTTCCAATGCTCTTGAGCTACGAAGAATTCCTTACATTTCCACTGCATGGACAATGGCCTTAGCGTTGTTTGTCTTCTTTGTCAGCAGACTAACAATGAATATAGTTTGAAAAGTTATTCGAATTTCCATTAATAGATTCTTGGAACTTAAGGTTAAACCTTCAGTGTTGGTGCCAATCTAGAGTGTTAGGATCTATATCGTTCTTTTGAGAACTCCGGGTGCTTGATCACACACTGAGTCGGAATAACACTGGTGGTGCGACACTGGATGTGCAAGAATAACACTGGTGGTGCAAGTATTACACTGGTGGGGCTAGAATAACACTGGTGATATAAGAATATCACTGGGTGTACCTGTGGTGCAAGAATAACACTGGTGGTGCAAGAATAAGACTGGTGGTGCAAAAATAACACTGTTGGTACTATAATAACACTGGTGGTGAAAGAATAACATTGTTGGTGAAAGAATAACACTGATGGTGAAAGAATAACATTGATGGTAAAAAAATATTACTAGTTGTTGCACAATAACACAGGTGGTGCAAAAATATCACTGGTTGTGCCATAAGAAGACTTGGTGGTGCCAGAATAACACTGGTAGTGACGGAATATCACTCTGCGTCACTACCAGAATAACATTGGTAGTGACGGAATATCACTCTGCGTCACTACCAGAATAACACTGGTAGTGACGGAATATCACTCTGCGTCACTACCAGAATAACACTGGTAGTGACGGAATATCACTCTGCGTCACTACCAGAATAACACTACTCTGGTTTCCCTTCAAAACGAATAAATCTTTCGCTCACTGTCCTCATCGCTCTCTGGCCGTGTGGACCTCTTGCGCAAACGCTCCTCAGTTACCTGACTGCATGATGTGAGGTGGTGCTTGTCGCGCCTCTGTCGTCAAACCAGGAGAGCTACCATCAGTCAACATGGCGTTTAGTCATAGACGCAGTATCAACATTTTTGGCGTTGAGCTTCTCCGAGGGGCAATAACGCCAATTTCAGCCCAAGTATTACTACCTAAAATCATCAGAGAGATGTATGGCATTCAGGATGGAGAGTTGTACGGGGTAGCCTTAAACTGCTCTCAGCAACGGTCTATGAATTGTTGGTCAACCGTTTTCAGGACGTAAGTCTTGATGCAACACCAGCTGTTCGTGTGAGGATGGTCGATGTATCCAGGCATTATACATGGATCAAACTGCGTAATGTCCCCTTTGAGGTGGATGAGACAGACATCAGAAGGGTTCTTGAGGAATATGGAACTGTTCATTCGGCCCAGCATGGTACGTGGGTGACGGGTGCCTATGCAGGTCTGCCGGAAGGAACTTTTTACCTAAAAATGACATTACGACACCCCATACCGTCCTACGTGTACCTACAGGAATTCAGGACACAGATCATGGTTTCGTATGCCGGGCAAAGACATACATGCCGACTATGTGGGGAATATGATCACATACCGGCGGCATGTGGGAAGTGGCAACGAGCTCCTGGCCCAGAGGCGGAGGCATCCGCCTCTACAACGGAGGGAGCAGGTGAGGATCAACGACGTGAAGGAGGGCGTGGTCGTCTATGGAGCGAGATAGTGGATGAGGCGCATAAGGCTGGGGGAGAGGGTTAGGCCCTTGACCAGTTACCTGGCCCAGAGACACTTCCAGAAGATAGAGACGAGCAGAAAGTACAGGAGGAAGTGTTGGAAATTGAGGAGGAATTAGCTGAGGTGCTGAAGTCCTTGTCACCGCCTGAGGAGGAGGCCGCACCTGGGAAGGTGGTAGATGAAGAGTTAACGGCTGCGGTGAATCAACGACAGGAGAACTATATGGACGACGGGAGTGACAGCGTGACTGGGGTGTCACCTGGATCAGTGAAACAGTGTACAGTGGAGGTTGAGGTACATTGTGAGGCATCCCCCAGACCAAGCTATGGAGGAGGCGATTGTCACAAGGAAGAGGGCCGCTGCGTCGGATTCGGATGATGTCCTAACGCCAGCGCAGCAGCCTGGGAAGCAAAGATGGGCTGAAGGTGAAGGTAGTGGTGGCCACGACAGGAGGCACCGAAAGAAGGGGGGGGGAGAGGGAAGTGTGAAGGTGACAAGTGGAACCATAAGTTCTGGTGCCCACCGGAAAAGTGAAGAGAGGAGGCAGGGGTGGAAACTTTAATAGGCCTCCGGTGTATGACAGTAAATGTTAATGGTTTGTGTAAAAGTGTAAAGAGAGAATGGTTTAGAATGTTTCTGAATAAATCTAGAGTGGATGTTGTGTTCCTTCAGGAGCATAATTTTAAGGAGGGTAGGGTGTTGGAGGTGGCAGGGTTTTGGGTGGTAACCCTGCCATCTGCCCGTTTGAAAGGTGGGGTGGGTATACTAATTAGGGAGGCGAGCCCGTTTGTTTTGCAGAGGAGTGAGGGGGGAGGGGAAAGGGTGTTGTGCATGGATGGTTGGTGGATGGGCAAACATGTGGCCTTAAGCGTGTATGCGCCTGCAGAGAATAACCTACAGGTGAAGCAGGAGTTTGTGTGTGAGGACCTTGTGTTTTTCTTCCATGCATTACTGGAGGTGGCAATAGTAGGAGGTGATTGGAACTGCGTTATTAGGAGGGCCGACGTGGAACAGAAGGGGCAGGCTTTGTGTCGGTGACCCTCAGAGATTTAATGAGGGATATTCGGTTACCGGATGCGTTTGAGGGGGGGTGTGGGAGACCGAGCATACGTTTGTTAGGAGTGGGTATGCAGCGAAGTTAGAGTGTATCTTTCTCATGGGGTTGTAGTGCGATCTTTCAAAACTGTTGAAGTAGCATGGTCGGATTATAGAGCAGTGTTGGTGGAGGTTGGGTGGGAGGCGCTTGTGGAAATATACAGGAGTTACTGGAAATTAAATATAAGTGTATTGAGTGATGAGGGGTTGGAGGGATTTTCTGTTCTATGGAAGGAGCTTAGCGAGGATGCATAGAGGGTGGACGATGTCGTGAAATGGTGGGATTGTGTAGCCAAGGAAAGGATTAGGAAATATTATGTGAGGGAGGGTAAACATATAAATAATTTAAAATACGGACTTTCAAATTATTTAGAGGACAGGTTACGGGGTTGTTATGGGCAGGGGGCTGTGGGGGGCAACTATCCTATGGATGAAATTGTCGAGGTCAAGGGGAGACTGAGTTACAAAATGAGAGGTTTCAAGCGGTAAGGGTGCAGGCAGGGGTAGAGGAGGTGCTTTGGGGAGACAAGCCATCGGCGTGTGTGTTGCAATGTCAAAAACAAAGACAGCAGGTTACAGCTATTCCGAGGTTAGAGGTACATGAGATGGGGGGAGGTTATAGGGTAGGTCAGGAGATTCGGGCTATGAAAGGAATGTGTGCGTATGCGGATAAATGGTATGAAAGGTATTGGGCAAGTGGGAGGGTGAGGAATGTGGCTTTAGAGAAGGTGTGAGAGTATGTGACGTGTAATTTAGGGAATAGTGATAGGAAGGCTTTAGGAGGGGTAATAACGCAAAAGGAAATAGAGTTGGCTTTAAGGGGAATGAGGAAGGGCAAAGCACCGGGAATAGACGGTCTCCTGGCTGAATTTTATCTACAACATTGGGAGGTGATAAGGGGTTTCATGGTTAGGTTATTAAATCAGATGAAGGAGAAGGGGGACAAGCAAGCAACAGCAGTTGTCGTGTTGGTCCTGATGGGTAAGGGGCAGCACAACCTCAAGGAGTACCGTACCATATCGCTGTTATGTGCAGATTATAAGTTGTTTGCTAAAGTCTTGGGTAATCGGTTTAAATGTGTGGTATGGAGAGTGGTTTTGAAAACGAAGTATTGATTGCCTGGAAGGTCTATGATTGAAGGTCATGGAATATTGAGAAGTTTTGTGGAGTCAAAAGGGGGAGGGAGGGGGGGGGCAGCGTTGTTGGCTTTAGACTGGCAGGGGGCCTATGACAGAGTGGAAAGGGGAGCATTGGGAGCTATACTTGGGAGGCAGGGTTATGGGGAAGAAATAGTTAATGGGGTAACCACGTTGTACAAAGGAGCTAAGATGAGGGTACAGATTAATTGATGCTTGGGGGAGGAGATTGTAATGAGTAGGGGACTTAGGCAGGGGTGTACCATGTCAAAAATATTGTTTGCGTGCATTCGGGACCCCTTCTATAGAATGGTTGAATGTTGTGTATGTAACATGAGTGGGAGTGTGGGGGAGGTAGGGAAAGTGTGGCCTGGAATAAGAGGATATGTGGACGATACAACAGCCCTGGTTCGGGAAGGGATGGCGTTGGGGGTTTTGGAAGATGTGCAATTGTTTGGAAGTGCAACAGGGATGCAGGTAAATAGTAAGATGTCAATGGTCATGGGGTTGGGTGATTGGGAGGTGGGGGGAGATGTAACGTTGTGAGGAAACAAACTGTGTCTTTAAAAATTTGTGTTATCATCTACAAGGATGACTTGGATGCTACTCGAGAGGAAAACTCAAATAGGTTGATGGAAAGGATCCTGTGGCGTCTGGGTGCATTGCGACCTCATCATCTGACTCTCGTGCAAAGAGTGATTGTAATAAATGTATTATTGTATAGTAAGGTTTGGCACGTAGCAGCCATGTTCCCAATAACAGGGACGGCGATTGTGGGAATTCTGAGACGGGTGTTTAAATTTTTGTGGGGTACAAGGTGCGATTGGCTGAGGAGAGAGGTTGTAATGTTACCTGTGCGCCAGGGTGGGTTGGGGTTGATGGACCTGCGAAGGAGGGTTAAATGTGTGTTTCTTAAATGGGAGGTTTTGCTTGAAGGAGTGAGGGGGGTTCATCTGATAAAAGTACATGATAGGATGGGTAAGTTGTATGGTGGTGTGGAGTTGAGGGAATGTGAAACTGTTTTGAGGGCTTTGGTGTTGGTTAGAGAACCCACAAAAATTCGAATAGGGGTTTTGTGTAGGTTGCTTGCAGGGAGGATTGTTGTACCAGTTGAGGGATTGTTCCCCATGTACGCATGGAAGAGTATTTGGTATAGGTTTAGCAAGATGAAGTTAAAGCCTAGGGTGCGGGAGGTAACGTATCGTTTTCTGCATGGCATACTACCGTCGGGGGAGATACTAAGAACCAGAAGGGTAGTTGTGGGCGGGAGGTGTGGAATCTGTGGTGGGGATGAGACGGCTTTTCATGCAGTATACTTCTGTGAGGGACTGGAGGGTGTTAGATATTGGTTAAGTACGGTGGTACAGAGGGTGGGGGGTCGAGGGGTGTCGGTTCTGCATGCACTAAGCCTAGATGTGGGAGGGTTCGACGAGTGCTTTGGATTATATAATGGTGGATTATATATATATATATATATCGTGGGTGATGAGGGGGAGGGGGTTTGTGAGGTGCGGAGGCGGGTACTAGCGGTAACGGTTTATCGTACGATGTGTCGTAACAGAGAACTGTATGGGAGGAGGTGGGCAAAGGATATTTCGGAAGGTTATAGAATGTTAACGTTAGGGCTTCTCATGAATCTGCGATTTGGGCTGAGTGAGTAAGGGGTGGGGGTTTGGGAATTACATATGAGAAGAGGGAAGTCAAGGGGACACAGCGGGGTTGCCTCCTGAGGGGGGGTGAGAGTGAGGTGTATGGGTATAGAAGGTGTAGATGTGTGGCATAAGTGTATGTAGCATGCGAGTGGGTACAGAAAGCAAAGGTGATGAAATCAAGTAATTATGTAGTAACGTATGGAGAATTCTGTGGTGCGTCAGGGTCGTCATATCCTGCTTAATATATTAAGTGTGAATGGTGTTAAGATTATAGGTGTAAGATCTTGCAGGAGCTTTTGAGTCTATGTAGAATGTACGTATATAGCCTTTATTGGGCATGTTTCATGTGCGATATTCGTATCACAATATAACGTGCTCCTCCTGTTGATGAGGGCTGGAAGGCTAATGACTTCCATAAATTTGTAATGAGTCATTTAAGTTTTGTAATGGGGAACGTATGTATGTTTTAGAGAATTTTCCTGTATCGGGAGTTAGTTGGGAGAGAGTATATACTTGTGTTAACGGAATTATGATGTAGATCACTCGTTTATGTGACTAATGTGGAAGTTATGATTAATGGATATATTTTATAGTAAACATTCTTGCATTTGAATTGAACCTTTGTCACAGTAATATTATGTAACCTATATATATATATATATATATATATATATATATATATATATATATATATATATATATATATATATATATATATATATATACCTGAAAGTCTTGGTTTCAATGGATGTTTACATACTTCATATTTTGAGCCTGGTACTGAGTGTTATCTGTACGTTATGTCATTGTTAGGTTTATCGTGAAATAGGCTCAAGTTTACCCATTTTTTAATATTTTGTTTTGAGATATGTGTATCACGTTTTGAGGTGTTAAGTTGTTGTTATTTATGAAATGTGTTATGGCGGTTTATGTTAGGATAAACACCTTTTTTATTTTGTTTGGTATATTGTGGTTGTCCTTCAGGCATTACCCTGACAAATGGTGTTTTGTCTCTTTACTTTATATAATGTGCTCATCCTGTGGAAGACGGTGATTAATATTTATTAAGTGTAAGTGCAGGCTTAATTAAGATTTTCATTATTTTTCAATGACTAAAGAGGGATTGTAGTGAGGAGTATGTATGTTTTTAGGCAATTTTCTTGTATAGGTTGTTAGTTGGGGAAGATCATGTACTTGTTTTAATGAGATTATGATGTAGGTCATTCCTCTTATTGACTAATGTGAAGGTTGTGAGTCTTTGTCATATGTCAGTCATATTATGTTAACTATATAAACTTTAAAGGTTTCGTTTCAATGGATGTTTATATAATTTCATTTAAATTTGGCCCTGTTAATGTGGTCACCTGTAAGTTATGTTTGCTAAGGTTTCTAATGAGGTTAGGGGTCGGATCCCCCTTTTTTCTTTTTTCTTATTGTTAAGTATGTTATATGGAAATATTTGTGAGTGTATATGGGTAACCTCTTTTGTGTCAGTTACAATGTTGTTATATTTTGTCAGTGTATGTTGTGTAGGATTGTCAGTGTATGTTGTGTAGGATTGTCAGTGTATGTTGTGTAGGATTGTCAGTGTATGTTGTGTAGGATTGACCATCCTACTGTACTCATTTTATATCGTTTTATTTTATGTTAAGCTGTAAAGTTTTTTAAATAAAATATAAAAAAAAAAATAACATTGATAGTGACGGAATCTCACTCTGCGTCACTACCAGAATAACACTGGTAGTGACGGAATCTCACTCTGCGTCACTACCAGAATAACACTGGTAGTGACGGAATATCACTCTGCGTCACTACCAGAATAACACTGGTAGTGACGGAATCTCACTCTGCGTCACTACCAGAATAACACTGGTAGTGACGGAATCTCACTCTGCGTCACTACCAGAATAACACTGGTAGTGACGGAATCTCACTCTGCGTCACTACCAGAATAACACTGGTAGTGACGGAATATCACTCTGCGTCACTACCAGAATAACACTGGTAGTGACGGAATATCACTCTGCGTCACTACCAGAATAACATTGATAGTAACGCAATATCACTCTGCGTCACTACCAGAATAACATTGGTAGTAACGCAATATCACTCTGCGTCACTACCAGAATAACATTGGTAGTAACGCAATATCACTCTGCGTCACTACCAGAATAACATTGGTAGTGACGGAATCTCACTCTGCGTCACTACCAGAATAACATTGGTAGTAACGCAATATCACTCTGCGTGCCAGAATAACACTGGTTCATGAAGGCTAATCCTGAAGGATTCGGAATAACACTCAAGGTGCAAAAAAAAAAAATATACCCTGTTGTTGCCAGAATATCCCTAATTGTATCAGAACCACACTTGCGGTGCCTGAATAACACTGTCGTAGGAAATTAATGCTGAAGGTTGAAGAATAATATTATTGTTGCCAGAATATTACTGGCGGTACAATTTTAACACAAACAGTGAGAGAATATCACTGTTAGTGTGTGTGATTGATTAGCCACTTTGCTTCTAGTGGTGGTGCTTAAACATCAGCGCCGCATTGCTTCCCGGGAAGGAACTAATGTTAGTGACCTGGTGAGTGAAGGAAGACGGTAGTGACACTTTACTCCTGATTCTCCCAAGGGTAAATAATCTAATGGGGTTGATTGGTTGGATTACCTCGTTCACGGCTAGTTGCACTGACGTTACGTTTGAACTTGGATGCTATGGTTTCTCTATGACACTGCCTGTGTGTCCTCTGGTAACCTTTGTTTTTCTCACGACCTAAAACTGGTGTTGGGTCGTGCTAGTCTTATGAACGAGGTGAAGCTGTCCATGGAAGTAAGCAAACAGATTGTGAATCCACTAATCAAATCTGAAAACGTATGGGTCTTGAACCCATGGCAAGTAAATCATAAAGCTCACAGGCCAGTGCACTGACCACTGAACCAGCTGGCTCTAATAAGATTCATCCAGTTAGGTATAATTCTGTACACCATAGGGAGTTAGCATGGGATCAAGGCTCACTATTTCGTGCGTCTGGATCCACCTCTCACCTGAGGACTCAACTGTAACTGTCTTATAGTTATCGAGATAAGATAAGATTTCGTTCGGATTTTTAACCCCGGAGGGTTAGCCACCCAGGATAACCCAAGAAAGTCAGTGCGTCATCGAGGACTGTCTAACTTATTTCCATTGGGGTCCTTAATCTCGTCCCCCAGGATGCGACCCACACCAGTCGACTAACACCCAGGTACCTATTTGCTGCTAGGTGAACAGGACAGCAGGTGTAAAGAAACGTGTCGAAATGTTTTCACCCACCGGGAATCGAACCCGGGCCCTCCGTGTGTGAAGCGGGAGCTTTAGCCACCAGGCCACCGGGCCACCTAATTTATTTATTTTACGTCTCCTGTCGGCCCCTGGTCCCAACACTGCCTGGTCGCTATAATTGCCAGTTGTCCTTAATAACGCAGTCTTTCCTGAGCAGCGACAACTCTCGTTTACAACAACTGCTGAGTTGGAACGTCGTGTATAAATAATCTTACTACGTCTCTACAGAGCTATTCACTAGCTCAGAGGAACGAAACCCCTGCCTAACATTGGGAATCTTTACTGTGGAAAATTATCGTCAGCTTGTGGCTTCTTCTGTCCAGTACATAGAATAACGGTGGAATATAAGGAGGAGGTTGAGGTAATAAGTCCATCAATGTTGAGAAAAAGTATAGCAATTTGCACGGAGAAGTGATTTTTATTCTGCAGACGTGTTGGTTATCTAAATTATCTGCGTTAAATCTAATTGTTAAGCGTTGTTGACATTGCTCACACTGGTATATTTTACTACTCTTTTTCATAGTTGATTCAGGTAGTATTAAAAGATCTTATTTTCATTTTTATTAGCTACAGAATACATTTATTCATATTTAGACTATTATCCATATCCCCCTTTGATTATTATCCTGTTATTTTCATAATATAAATACAAAGAGACCATTTTATTGAAAAGCCATCTTCTTGAAGACCATCTTCTTGAAGACCATCTTCTTGAAGACCATCTTCTTGAAGACCATCTTCTTGAAGACCATCTTCTTGAAGACCATCTTCTTGAAGACCATCTTCTTGAAGACCATCTTCTTGAAGACCATCTTCTTGAAGACCATCTTCTTGAAGACCATCTTATTATGATAGCATCTTCTTGAAGGACAATCTTCCTGAAAGACCATCTTCTTGAAAGACCATCTTCTTGAAAGACCATCTTCTTGAAAGATCATTTTCTTGAAAGACCATCTTCTTGAAAGACCATCTTCTTGAAAGACCATTTTCTTGAAAGACCATCTTCTTGAAAGACCATCTTCTTGAAAGACCATCTTCTTGAAAGACCATTTTCTTGAAAGGACTACGTGCTAAAAGGCAGCTCAAAATCTTTGCCATTAAACGTAATATTTTCTTGTATTACTTGAGTTAGAAATAAAAACTTTTCTCACTCAGTGGAACTGTGTGAAATATTTAACTGTTAATTTCTGCTTGAATATTTAGTGAAGGAATAAATCTGAATATTTTAGTGTAAATACCTATGAAAAAATTTTTTTTAGTATTAATATGAGTGAATTAAAGACGATACAAATATTATTATTGTATTTCCGAGACAGACTACAAAAAATTATTGAAGTTGCATCATAGGTCGGAGTACACGAGAATCTAAAAAAAATTGAATAAATAATTCAACATAAATTTGACATACACAGGATTAATTTAAAACGGTTATTTTCTCAGGTGCAAAACAGTTTGCTGTTACGAGAAGGTTGCCTTGAGGCTGGAGTAGTGCTCATGGTCCCAGGAACTGGAGCTACCTATCTACCTGTCTGTTAATGAACCTGAGTGCGTTGCATTAACAATATTTTGTGTCGTCTATGGAATGTATGTAGTCAGAAGTGTTCAGTAATATTTCGTGTTATCAACGATTTTCTAAAGCTCAGATTTCGTACCATAAGTGGGTTCTTTACAATTTCAACACTAAACACAGATTTCCCTTGAAAAAAAGCGCATTCACAATGCTCAAAAGTTCTTGATCCAAGGAATATGAACTAACTATGCTGTGTCTAGTATCTGAGCATTATTAACGCGTTGCCAGAGGCCACTCGATATTACAGCTGAGAAGCGTCTCCAAGCTGCAAATATCCCCACCCCTCCTTCAGAGTACAGTCACTGTATTTACCACCTCCACCCCTCCTTCAGAGTACAGTCACTGTATTTACCACCTCCACCCCTCCTTCAGAGTACAGTCACTGTATTTACCACCTCCACCCCTCCTTCAGAGTACAGTCACTGTATTTACCACCTCCACCCCTCCTTCAGAGTACAGTCACTGTATTTACCACCTCCACCCCTCCTTCAGAGTACAGTCACTGTATTTACCACCTCCACCCCTCCTTCAGAGTACAGCCACTGTATTTACCACCTCCACCCTTCCTTCAGAGTACAGCCACTGTATTTACCACCTCCACCCCTCCTTCAGATTACAGTCACTGTATTTACCACCTCCACCCCTCCTTCAGAATACAGACACTGTATTTACCACCTCCACCCCTCCTTCAGAGTACAGTCACTGTATTTACCACCTCCACCCCTCCTTCAGAATACAGACACTGTATTTACCACCTCCACCCCTCCTTCAGAGTACAGTCACTGTATTTACCGCCTCCACCCCTCCTTCAGAATACAGACACTGTATTTACCACCTCCACCCCTTCTTCAGAGTACAGCCACTGTATTTACCACCTCCCCCCTTCAGAGTACAGCCACTGTATTTACCACCTCCACCCCTCCTTCAGAGTACAGCCACTGTATTTACCACCTCCATCCCTCCTTCAGAGTACAGCCACTGTATATACCGCCTCCAAAATTCCTTCAGAGTACAGCCACTGTATTCACCACCTCCACCCCGCCTTCAGAGTACAGTCACTGTATTTACCACCTCCACCCCTCCTTCAGAATACAGACACTGTATTTACCACCTCCACCCCTCCTTCAGAGTACAGCCACTGTATTTACCACCTCCCCCTTCAGAGTACAGCCACTGTATTTACCACCTCCACCCCTCCTTCAGAGTACAGCCACTGTATTTAACACCTCCATCCCTCCTTCAGAGTACAGCCACTGTATTTACCACCTCCACCCCTCCTTCAGAGTACAGTCACTGTATTTACCACCTCCACCCCTCCTTCAGAGTACAGTCACTGTATTTACCACCTCCACCCCTCCTTCAGAATACAGACACAGTATTTACCACCTCCACCCCTCTTTCAGAGTACAGCCACTGTATTGACCACCTCCACCCCTACTTCAGAGTGCAGGCACTTCATTTACCATCTCCACCCCTCCTTCAGAGTACAGTCACTGTATTTACCACCTCCACCCCTCCTTCAGAGTACAGTCACTGTATTTACCACCTCCACCCCTCCTTCAGAATACAGACACAGTATTTACCACCTCCACCCCTCTTTCAGAGTACAGCCACTGTATTGACCACCTCCACCCCTACTTCAGAGTGCAGGCACTTCATTTGCCACCTACACCCCTCCTTCTGAGTACAGCCACTGTATTTACAACCTGCAAAATTGCGTCAGAGTACAGTCACTGTATTTACCATATCCACTCCTCCTTCAGAGTACAACCACTGTATTTACCACTTTCACCCCTCCTTCAGAGTACAGCCATTGTATTTACCACCTGCACCCCTTCTTCAGAGTACAGCCACTGTATTTACCACCTCCACCCCTCCTTCAGAGTACAGCCACTGTATTTACCACCTCCACCCCTCCTTCAGAGTACAGCCACTGTATTTACCACCTCCACCCCTCCTTCAGAGTACAGTCACTGTATTTACCACCTCCACCCCTCCTTCAGAATACAGACACTGTATTTACCACCTCCACCCCTCCTTCAGAGTACAGCCACTGTATTTACCACCTCCCCCTTCAGAGTACAGCCACTGTATTTACCACCTCCACCCCTCCTTCAGAGTACAGCCACTTTATTTACCACCTCCATCCCTCCTTCAGAGTACAGCCACTGTATTTACCACCTCCACCCCTCCTTCAGAATACAGACACTGTATTTACCACCTCCACCCCTCCTTCAGAGTACAGTCACTGTATTTACCACCTCCACCCCTCCTTCAGAATACAGACACAGTATTTACCACCTCCACCCCTCTTTCAGAGTACAGCCACTGTATTTACCACCTCCACCCCTCCTTCAGAATACAGACACTGTATTTACCACCTCCACCCCTCTTTCAGAGTACAGCCACTGTATTTACCACCTCCACCCCTCCTTCAGAGTACAGTCACTGTATTTACCACCTCCACCCCTCCTTCAGAATACAGACACTGTATTTACCACCTCCACCCCTCCTTCAGAATACAGACACTGTATTTACCACCTCCACCCCTCCTTCAGAGTACAGTCACTGTATTTACCACCTCCACCCCTCCTTCAGAATACAGCCACTGTATTTACCACCTCCACCCCTCCTTCAGAGTACAGTCACTGTATTTACCACCTCCACCCCTCCTTCAGAGTACAGTCACTGTATTTACCACCTCCACCCCTCCTTCAGAATACAGACACTGTATTTACCACCTCCACCCCTCTTTCAGAGTACAGCCACTGTATTGACCACCTCCACCTCTACTTCAGAGTGCAGGCACTTCATTTACCACCTCCACCCCTCCTTCAGAGTACAGCCACTGTATTGACCACCTCCACCTCTACTTCAGAGTGCAGGCACTTCATTTACCACCTCCACCCCTCCTTCTGAGTACAGCCACTGTATTTACAACCTCCAAAATTGCGTCAGAGTACAGTCACTGTATTTACCATATCCACTCCTCCTTCAGAGTACAACCACTGTATTTACCACCTCCACCTCTCCTTCAGAGTGAAGCAACTGTATTTACCACCTCCACTCCTTCAGAGTGCAGGTACTTATTTACCACCTCTACCCCACCTTCAGAATACAGTCACTGTATTTTCCACCTCCACTCCTCCTTCAAACTACAGCCACTGAATTGATCACCTCCACCCCTCCTTCAGAGTGAAAATACTGTATTTACCACCTCCACTCCTCCTTCAAAGTACAGCCTCTGTATTTACCACCTCCAGCGCTCATTCAGGGTACAGCAACTGTATTGACCACCTCCACCCCTCCTTCAGAGTACAGCCACTGTATTTACCACCTCTCCCCTTCAGAGTACAGCCACTGTATTTACCACCTCCACCCCTCCTTCAGAGTACAGCCACTTTATTTACCACCTCCATCCCTCCTTCAGAGTACAGCCACTGTATTTACCACCTCCACCCCTCCTTCAGAGTACAGCCACTTTATTTACCACCTCCATCCCTCCTTCAGAGTACAGCCACTGTATTTACAGCCTCCAAAATTCCTTCAGAGTACAGCCACTGTATTCACCACCTCCACCCCTCCTTCAGAGTACAGCCACTGTATTTACCACCTCCACCTCTCCTTCAGAGTACAGCCAGAGTATTTACGACCTGCCCCTCTTCAGAGTACAGCCACTGTATTTACAGCCTCCAAAATTCCTTCAGAGTACAGCCACTGTATTTACCACCTCCACCCCTACTTCAGAGTACAGCCACTGTATTTACCACTACCCCTCCTTCAGAGTACAACCACTGTATTTACCATCTCCACCC
This sequence comes from Cherax quadricarinatus, assembly GCF_038502225.1. Taxonomy (NCBI): domain Eukaryota; kingdom Metazoa; phylum Arthropoda; class Malacostraca; order Decapoda; family Parastacidae; genus Cherax; species Cherax quadricarinatus. The sequence goes on along the minus strand of NC_091310.1, from coordinate 1,865,179 downwards.
CTCCTTCAGAGTACAGCCATTGCATTTACAACCTCCACCCCTCCTTAAGAGTACAGCCACTGTATTGACCACCTCCACCCCTTCTTCAGAGTACAGCGACTGTATTGACCACCTCCACCCTTAATTCAGAGTGCAGGCACTTCATTTACCACCTCCACCCCTCCTTATGAGTACAGCCACTGTATTTACCACCTAAACTCCTCCTTCAGAGTGCAGGCACTGTATTTACCAACTCCACCCCTCCTTCAGAGTACAGACACTGTATTGACCACCTCCACCCCTCCTTCAGAGTACAGGCACTGTATTTAGTACCTCCACCCTCTTTCAGAGTACAGGCACTGTATTTAGCACCTCCACCCCTCTTTCAGAGTACAGCCATTGTATTTACCACCTCCATCCCTCCTTCAGAGTACAGCCACTGTATTTACAGCCTCCAAAATTCCTTCAGAGTACAGCCACTGTATTCACCACCTCCACCCCTCCTTCAGAGTACAGCCACTGTAGTTACCACCTCCACCCCTCCTTCAGAGTACAGCCAGAGTATTTACGACCTGCCCCTCTTCAGAGTACAGCCACTGTATTTACCACCTCCACCCCTACTTCAGAGTACAGCCACTGTATTTACCACTACCCCTCCTTCAGAGTACAACCACTGTATTTACCATCTCCACCCCTCCTTCAGAGTACAGCCATTGCATTTACAACCTCCACCCCTCCTTAAGAGTACAGCCACTGTATTGACCACCTCCACCCCTTCTTTAGGGTACAGCCACTGTATTGACCACCTCCACCCCTCCTTATGAGTACAGCCACTGTATTTACCACCTAAACTCCTCCTTCAGAGTGCAGGCACTGTATTTACCAACTCCACCCCCCTTCAGAGTATAGGCACTGTATTTACCAACTCCACCCCTCCTTCAGAGTACAGACACTGTATTGACCACCTCCACCCCTCCTTCAGAGTACAGGCACTGTATTTACTACCTCCACCCTCTTTCAGAGTACAGGCACTGTATTTAGCACCTCCACCCCTCCTTCAGAGTACTGCCACTGTATTCACCACCTCCACCCTTCCTTCAGATTACAGGCACTGTTTACCACCTCCACCCCTCTTTCAGAGTACAGGCTCTGTATTTTCCACCTCCACCTCTCCTTCAGAGTGTAGGAACTTATTTACCACCTCCACTTCTCCATCAGACTACAACTACTGTATTTACCACCTCCAAGTCTCCATCAGATTACAACCACTGTATTTACAACCTCCACCCCTCCTTCAAAGTGCAGGCATTGTATTTCCCACCTTAACCTCTCCTTCAGAGTACATCAACTGTATTTACCACCTACGCCCTTCATTCAGAGTACAGCCAATGTTTACTCCTCCACCTCTCCTTCAGAGTGCAACCAATGTATTTCCCACCTCCACCCCTCCTTCAGAGTACATCCACTGTATTTACCACCTCCACGCAGCGTTCAGAGTGCAGACACTGTATTTACAAACGCCACCCAGCCTTCAGAGTGCAGTGATTGTAATTAGCACCTCCCTTCCTTCAGAGTACAGGCACTTTATTCGCGGCCTCCACCAATGCTTCAGAGTACAGGCACTTATTTACCACCTCCACCTCTGCTTCAGAGTACAGCCACTGTATTTACCATCTCCACCTCTCCTTCCGTGTTCAGCCACTGTATTTACGACCTCCACCCCTCCTTCGGAGTACAGTCACTGTATTTACCACATCCATCCCTCCTTCAGAGTACAGTCACTGTATTTACGACCTCCACCCCTCCTTCAGATTGCAGGCACTCATTTACCACCTCTAGGACTCAAATCCGGCTAACCAGCTTCCTTGAATTCCTTTACAAAACATTACCATACCCTTTTTCCAGCAGCTCACCAAGTCCCAAAAACCATTTGCCTGCGTACTTGTCTAAGCCCTCAAACGCCTGAGGATGTCCTAGACCCTAGCACACAAAACCTTTACCCATCTCCCTGAAAACTTTCCTAACTCGAGCCTCACCCTGCCTTTCCTCCACTACAGTCACACTTCCTCCAAAGTCATTTGATTTTGTTCTATCATCTCAACGTCCAGACATTGTCAACAACCCCAACTAATCCCGCTGGATAATAATTTTAACTTAATCTCGCGTCTTCTTTCCCTCTGTATGCTACAAATTTTCTACGTAATATTTACATCTCATTTTGCCCTCTGACACGATATTTCCACTGCCTCCAGCCTCTCCTTGCTGCAACATTCATAAACTCGTATCTTCACACCGATGTAAGATTATTGGTACCACTACACTTATACACATTTTCCTCTTTATCTCCACGGCTAACGTTCTTTGTGTCCACAGACTCCTCAGTGCATCACTCACTTGTTTACCCTCATTACTTCGTCTTTCCTAGACCATCTGCTGACAAGTCCACAACCAAATATTAAATACTCTTTCCTCCATGCTCTCTCTCCTCCAGTCTGATATTCAATCTTTTACTACATAAATCACCTTACTCCTTTTTATGGTCACTGCCATTTTCCTTCTTTTACATATTTCCGCAAATTCGTCCTACAGTCCCAGTACCATCTTTTCAGAAGCTTTCAAAAAATCTGTGTCATCGGTATAAAGCAACTGTGTTAACTTCCACTTTGTACTCTCTGCATGCTGTACATAATTGGTATACAAGATCAAAGATAGACACTGCAACATTTGGGTATCTTTATTGTAGATGATTCGCCATTCAGTGGCTTAATCAATACAGATTCTAGGACATAACTTGAAGACAGTAGAACTATATACAACAGAGGAGGTAATCAATCCCTCAGCCTTGGAGTTGGTGTGAAGAGCACCGTAGTTTTAGAGATTCTGGAGCACAGGCAACGAGGCTGGCGCTTATGTAGGCGTCAATGGATAGGGACGGGTAGCAGACGAGAGCATAGTCATTGGTAGGCAAGATTCCCCAGTGGAGGTAAGTCATACTCAGGGGATGGGTTAGTGGTAGTAGTTGCAGTAGCAGTGAAGAAAGATATGTAGATGTCCTCTGAACCAAGACTCCATGATGCTGCAGTGTCTGACAAGTTGTACATGAATGGTATACAATACTCCAGGCTGAGGGACTGATTACCTCATCTTTTGTATATAGTTGTACAGTCTTCAAGTTATGTCCTAGAATATGTGTTGATAAAGCCACTGGATGGCGAAACATCTACAATAAAGTTACCCAGATGTTGAACATGTGTCTAACTATCCGCATATTTTAATCCCACAACTCTCCTCAAAACCCCTATATTTACTTTCCCTACATCCTCACCTATAAATATATAAAACAACCATGGTGATATCACATATCCCTGTCTAAGACCTACTTTTACTGGGAAATAATCCCCCTCTCTCCCACATACTCTAACCTGAACCTCACTATCCTCATAAAAAAATCTTAGATGCTTTCATCATCTTACCTATTCCATTCACTTGCAGTATTTCTCACATTACTTCCCTGTCCACCCAGTCATATGTCTTTTCTAAATCCTTGAATTCAACGAGAACTTCCTACCTTTTTTCAATGCTTCAATACTGACATTGGTTCACACATCCCTTATCCTTTCTAAAACATCATTGCTCACCTACAATTCTGCTCTCCATCGTACCCTTAACTTTTTTTTAATAATTACTATACACTTTACCAGGTATACTCCACAGGCTTATGTCCCTTTAATTATTAGACACTCATATGTCTTCTTTGACTTTATACAAGGAACTATACACTCTCTTCCATTCCCTAGGTACCTTCACCTCTTTCATTCATTTATTGAACTAAAGTAACATCCACTCCAAAACTATATCCCCACCTTCTTTTACATTTCTATCATGATCCCATCAATCTCAACTGAATTAGCTCCTTTCATTCTACCCATAGCCTACCCTACACTCATATCTGGCTACTCCTCACTACTAAAGTTTGTTATACTTCCCTGACCAATGCATCAAACCATTGTCTCTCTCTTTTCATCAGCCTTTAACAGTTCCTCAAATTATTCTCTCCAATTTCTCGATACTTCCAACTTTCCATCTACTAACTCTTCTCGTCTCCTTTAAATGATCAAGTTCATTCGTTTCCTAGGTTTTCTCAACTTGTTAATCTCTCTCCTAAATTTATCTTAATCTCAGCAAAATTTGTTGACAGAAACTCATTTGTCCTCTACTCCTTCACAACTCTCTTAAACTCTCTTTTCCTCTCCGTATACTCCTTCCTCCTTATATCTCCTCGGCTTTGTAAAAGCCTGTCACATGGTAGCTCTTTTTCCCTCACCACTGGCTTTACCTTATCATTCCACCAATTGCTAGTCTTCCCTCCCACACCCACCCTCATACGTATATCAACAAACTATTTTGATAAATTAGACACATGTGCAACTCTTGGGTATCTTTATTGAGGAAACGTTTCGCCACACAGTGGCTTCATCAGTCCATACGAAGGAGAATCTTGAAGAACAGGAGGAGAATGAGGTAATCAGTCCCTCAACCTTGAGTCGATGTGGTCAGTCCATCAATCTTGAATACAATACGGCATAAGTGTGGAGAAGGAGCTTATAAACCGTAGGCAGGAGAGGTGCAGCAGTCATAGGTGGTGTCACATTTGTTCAATGTGGAAGTAGGTCGTGCCCAAGAATCAGGCAAGCAAAGAATTCCCAAGTATTAAGATCCCAAGAAGTTGCAGTGTCTGACAGGTTTGTAGATGAATGGTTCAGAGAATCGACATGTTGTTGAATTAGGCACATGTGCAACTCTTGGGTATCTATTCAAGATTGATGGACTGACCACATCGACTCAAGGTTGAGGGACTAATTACCTCATTCTACTCCTGTTCTACAAGATTCTCCTTCGTATGGACTGATGAAGCTAGTGTGGCGAAACGTTTCCTCAATAAAGATACCCAAGAGTTGCACATGTGTCTAATTTATCAACTTGTCGGTTCTCTGAACCATTGATCTACAACAAACTATTTTGCAGACTCTCATACCGCATCCTTACTCTACCCCAAACTTCTTGAACCTCCTTACTCCTACTATCCCATCATTCTCCCTATAGTTGCTTATATCTAACCTTATCTATTTATTCCTTGCTAATGCCATTCTCCTTGTATCCTATCTTCCCTTTACTCTCACTGTAGCTACAACTAACATATCTGATACATCTTTTGTCCCTCTATAAACATGCATATCCTGACGTCTACCCATCAACCTTTTATTCTCCAATATATAGTCCAATATACTATTGTCATTACGTCTTACACCATATCTTGTATACCTACTTATCATCATTTGCCTAAAATGTGTATTGCCTATTACCAAACCTTTTTCTATAGAAAGTTCAAAGTCCCCCCATTATCATTTACCCCTGGCACCCCAAACTTACCTATTACGCCATCAACAACAGTTGATCTTGCTTTAGCATTTAGGTCCCCTACCAAAATGACACTCTCACTTGGTTCATAACTCCCTAAACACACACTGAACGTCTCCCAAAATCTGTCTCCTCTACATTTTCCTCTTTCCAGGTACAGAAACATTTAGTATTACCCACTTTTCGCATTTGACCCTTATTTTAATCCACAAATTACACGAATCTATACATTTGCATTCTCTCTTTCCCTGCCATAACTGATTCTTGAACATTACTGTTACGCCTTCCCTACGTCTAACTTTGTCACATACACCTGGCCTTCTGCAAATAATTTCTTCCCACTGTAACTTCCCTACCCAAACTTTGTTTCACTTAGATCTAGGACGTCCAGCTTCTTTTCATTCATAACACTGACAGTCATCTCTGTTTTATCATCTGCACTACATTCATACACATTCAAACATCCGAATTTTATAAAAAAAGTATTGTTATTTTTATCAATTTATTCTCGAGAAGGGGTTACTAGCGCTTTGCTCCCGGCATTTTAGTCGTCTCTTACGACAATCTTGTCTCGCATAGGGAGGGTTGTTTTCCACTTTTCCTTGGAGATGAAATAGCCAAAACTATGAGGAACAGCTTATTTCTGTGTCATGTATTCTAAAATACCAATCAATATGAGGGCATGTACCCTCACTTCATATGTGGATGAGTTGCCAACAATACTATTGCGTACTCGTCCTGTCTGTCTCTGTCTGTCTGTCTCTCACCCTCTCTCTCTTATATATATATATATATATATATATAAATATATATATATATATATATATATATATATATATATATATATATATATATATATATATATATGTCGTGCCGAATATGTAAAACTGGTCAATTAGCAAGAACTCGTTTAAAATTAAGTCCTTTCCGAAATTTTCTCTTATACGTTTAAAGATATATTTTTTTCATTAATGTTAATGTAAAAATTTATAATTTTGCACCAAAAGTAACTTAGAAAACTTACCTAACCTTATTATAACAAGCGCAATTTATTTTAGCCTAACCCAACTAAATATATTTTAGATTTGTTTACAATAATTTAATACTAAACAAACACAGTGAAATATATTTTTTTCGTTAGGTTCAGAATGATTTGGGCGAAATTATTGCATACACAAATTTTCACTTGTCCTATATGGCAAGATGAGCGTTGCTATTTAAGCCAAGATCGCAAGTTCTGCCTATTCGGCACGACATATATATATATGTATATATATATATGTATATATATATATGTATATATATATATATATATATATATATATATATATATATATATATATATATATATATATATATATATATATATATATATATATTAACAAGTTGGCCGTCTCCCACCGAGGCAGGGTGACCCAAAAAGAAAGAAAATCCCCAAAAAGAAAATACTTTCATCATCATTCAACACTTTCACCTCACTCACACATAATCACTGTTTTTGCAGAGGTGCTCAGAATACAACAGTTTAGAAGCATATACGTATAAAGATACACAACATATCCCTCCAAACTGCTAATATCCCAAACCCCTTTTTTAAAGTGCAGGCATTGTACTTCCCATTTCCAGGACTCAAGTCCGGCTATATATAAATAACCGGTTTCCCTGAATCCCTTCACTAAATATTACCCTGCTCACACTCCAACAGATCGTCAAGTCCCAAATACCATTCGTCTCCATTCACTCCTATCGAACACGCTCACGCACGCCTGCTGGACGTCCAAGCCCCTCACCCACAAAACCTCCCTTACCCCCCCTCCAACACCGCCTTCCTTCCCCTACAGATTTATACACTCTCCATGTCATTCTACTTTGATCCATTCTCTCTGAATGACCAAACCATCTTAACAACACCTCTTCAGCCCTCTGACTAATACTTTTATTAACTCCACACCTTTTCCTAATTTCCACACTCCGAATTTTCTGCATAATATTTACACCACACATTGCCCTTAGACAGGACATCTCCACTGCCTCCAGCCACCTCCTCGCTGCAACATTCACAACCCAAGCTTCACACCCATATAAGAGTGTTGGTACTACTATACTTTCATGCATTCCCTTCTTTGCCTCCATAGATAACGTTGTTTGTCTCCACATATACCTCAACTCACCACTCACCTTTTTTCCCTCATCAATTCTATGATTAACCTCATTCTTCATAAATCCATCCGCATACACGTCAACTCCCAAGTATCTGAAAACATTCACTTCTTCCATACTCCTCATCCCCAATTTGATATCCAATTTTTCTTCATCTAAATCATTTGATTCCCTCATCACCTTACTCTTTTCTATGTTCACTTTCATCTTTCTACCTTTACACACACTCCCAAACTCGCACATTAACATTTGCAATTTTTCTTTGGAATCTCCCATAAGCACAGTATCATCAGCAAAAAGCAACTGTGTCACTTTCCATTTTGTATTTGATTCCCCATAAATTAATCCCACCCCTCTCCCGAACACCCTAGCATTTACTTCTTTTACAACCCCATCTATAAATATATTAAACAACCATGGCGACATTACACATCCCTGTCTAAGACCTACTTTTACCGGGAAGTAGTCTCCCTCTCTTCTACACACCCTAACCTGAGCCTCACTATCCTCATAAAAACTCTTTACAGCATTTAGTAACTTACCACCTATTCCATATACTTGCAACATCTGTCACATTGCTCCCCTATCCACTCTATCATATGCCTTTTCTAAATTCATAAATGCAATAAAAACTTCCCTACCTTTATCTAAATACTGTTCACATATATGCTTCAATGTAAACACTTGATCTACACATCCCCTACCCACTCTAAAACCTCCTTGCTCATCCGCAATCCTACATTCTGTCTTACCTCTAATTCTTTCAATTATAACCCTACCATACACTTTTCCTGGTATACTCAGTAAACTTATTCCTCTATAATTTTTACAATCCCCTTTGTCCCCCTTCCCTTTATATAAAGGGACTATACATGCTCTTCGCCAATCTCTAGGTACCTTCCCCTCTTTCATACATTTATTAAACAAAAATACCAACCACTCCAACACTATATCTCCCCTGCTTTTAACATTTTTGTCATGATCCCGTCAGTTCCAGTTGCTTTATCCCATTTCATTCTACGTAATGCCTCACGCACCTCCCCCACACTCATCCTGTTCTTCTTCACTCCTAAAAGATGGTATGCCTCCCTGACCAGTGCATGAAATTACCGCTTCCCTTTCTTCGTCGAAATTTAAAAGTTCCTCAAAATATTCTCGCCATCTACCTAATACCTCCCTTTCCCCATCGACTAACTCCCCTACTCTGTTTTTAACTGACAAATCCATACTTTCCCTAGGCTTTCTTAACTTGTTTAACTCACTCCAAATTTTTTTCTTATTTTCATTAAAATTTCTTGACAGTGCCTCTCCCACTATATCATCTGCCCCCTTTTGAACTCTCTCACCACTTTCTTCACCTTTCTTTTACTCTCCATATACTCTACTCTTCTTAAAAGTCTCTCGTAAGCTAACTTTTTCTCTTTTATCACACCCTTTACTTCATCATTCCACTAATCACTCCTCTTTCCTCCTGCACCCATCCTCCTATAACCACAAACTTCTGCCCCACATTCTAATACTGCATTTTTAAAACTATTTCAACCCTCCTCACCCCCCCCCTCCCCACTACTCATACTTGCACCAGCCCACCTTTCTGCCAATAGTTGTTTATATCTCCCGCGAACTTCCTCCTCTCTTAGTTTATACACTTTCACCTCCCTCTTGCTTGTTGTTGCCATTTTCCTCTTTTCCCATCTACCTCTTACTCTAACTGTAGCTACAACTAAATAATGATCCGATATATCAGTTACCCCTCTATAAACGTGTACATCCTGGAGCCTACCCATCAACCTTTTATCCACCAATACATAATCTAACAAACTACTTTCATTACGTGCTATATCATACCTTGTATATTTATTTATCCTCTTCTTCATAAAATATGTATTACTTATTACCAAACGTCTTTCTACACATAGCTCAATTAAAGGCTCCCCATTTACATTTACCCCTGGCACCCCAACTTTACCTACTACTCCCTCCACAACATTTTTACCCACTTTAGCATTGAAATCCCCAACCACCATTACTCTCACACTTGGTTCAAAACTCCCTACGCATTCACTCAACATTTCGCAAAATCTCTCTCTCTCCTCTACATTTCTCTCATCCCCAGGTGCATAAACGCTTACTATAACCCACTTTTCACATCCAACCTTTATTTTACCCCACATAATCCATGCATTAATACATTTATAGTCCCTCTTTTCCTGCCATAACTTATCCTTCAACATTATTGCTACTCCTTCTTTAACTCTAACTCTATTTGAAACCCATGACCTAATCCCATTTATTCCTCTCCATTGAAACTCACCCACCCCCTTCATCTTCGTTTCACTTAAAGCCAGGACATCCAGCTTCTTGTCATTCATAACATCCACAATCATCTCTTTATTATCATTCGCACAACATCCACGCACATTCAGACTTCCCACTTTGACAATTTTCTTCTTCTTATTCTTTTTAGTTATTACAGGAAAAGGGGTTACTAGCCCATTGTTCCCGGCATTTTAGTTGACTTTTACAACACGCATGGCTTACGGAGGAAAGATTCTTATTCCACTTCCCCATGGATATAAAAGGAAAAGTAATAAGACCAAGAACTATTAAGATAAAATCAAAGAAAACTCAGATGAGTGTGTATAAATAAACGTGTACATGTATGTGTAGTGTGACCTAAGTGTAAGTAGAAGTAGCAAGACATACCTGTAATCTTGTATATTTATGAGACAAAAGACACCAGCAGTCCTACCATCATGTAAAACAATTACAGGCTTTCGTTTTCCACTCACTTGGCAGGACAGTAGTACCTCCCTGGGTGGTTGCTGTCTACCAACCTACTATATACATATATATATATATATATATATATATATATATATATATATATATATATATATATATATATATATATATATATATATATATTATATATATATATATATATATATATATAATAAAAACGTGTTCTAATGAATAGAAAAATAATAGAAGTAAATATTTAGTAAAGGATAAGTAAACAAATTTCGATGCTTGTGAGTAATGGATGTAAACAAAGAGAGGTCGTGGAGGTACTCACCTACGACTACGACCACTGCTGACGTAACTGTCGTTGTCTTACCAATTACTACTTACAATATAATGTTCAGTACTCGGGATAAAAACATATTCCAAGTTCACTAAACCGGAATTTCGATTTCTTTTCTAACAGTTAAATATGAGAGGCTCTTCCAAAATTTCCTGCTGTTGACAACGACACTTTCATATTTAACCAAAAAAAAAATTAAAATAATTTTAAAAGTTCACAAAGGAAAAAAATCTTAAGTTTGTGAAAAACCTTATATAAAAAATAATAAGAGACAATGTTAGATCAACATTAACTGAGAGTCACAAGTATAACACTACATCAGAGTTAAGGGTAGAGGAACACAGTGTGTGAGGGGCGCGTATACGCAAGTTAGGGAGCACCGGTGAGCATGAGAACCATGACCTGTTCCCAGACAGCCCGCGTAGGGAGTACTAACCTCCTGGCCAGTGCCGCTGTGCCAGACCGCGTGGGGCCAGACACACTTACCACACACTGCCACACAATGCCAATTCCACACACATAAAATCAATATCGGCTTCCCTCTCCCCTGGCTTAAAAAATATTACAATTTTATTTTATAAATCCTTTAGCAATGAAACTCTTATGAATGAGTCAGGAAGTTGTTCATTAGATACCAAGTTCCTGAGACTCTCATCTTGAAAACATCAAGAAGTTAAATACTTCCATCAGCCACGTGTCTCTTGTTCTCGTGCACCGACGTTGAGACTTAGTAACATTCTCAGATATGCACGTTTTATCCCAGGTTATCACTGACGTGCGTCCCCACTGCAAGAGATGATTGCACTGGCCTCTTTCATACATGTTAGTAGCTTTAAGTGGAATATTCTTTTGTTGATAGTTATAAGAAGAGAAGAAAAATGTTTTAGATATAGCATAGAGGAATCTTGCATTCAGGTGCATTCATCTAATTCACCTAATTATGGTTGCAGGGGTCGAGTCACAGTTCCTGGCGCCGCCTCTTCACTAGTTGCTACTAAATCCTCTCTCTCCCTGCTCCATGAGCTTCATCATACCTCTTCTTAAAGCTATATATAGATCCTGCCTGCACTACATCACTCTCCAGATTATTCCACCTCCTGGCAACTCTGTGACTGAAGAAATACTTCCTAACAAACCTGTGACTCATCTGAGTCTTCAACTTTCAATTGTGACCCTTTGTTGCTGTGTCCCATCTCTGAAACATCCTGTCCATATCTCCCTGGTCAATTCCTCACAGAATTTTATGTCGTTATTATATCTCCCCTATCTCTCCTGTCGTCTAGTGTCGTCAGGTTGATTTCCCTTAACCTCTCTTCATAAGACATGCCCCTTAGCTCCGGGACTAGTCTTGTTGCAAACCTTTGAACTTTCTCTAATTTCTTGATGCACTTGACTAGGTGTGGGGTTCCAAACTGGTGCTTCATACTCCAATATGGGCCTGACGTAAACAGTGTACAGAGTCTTGAACGATTCCCTACTGAATAGTCGGAATGCTAATCTTAGGTTTGCCAGAAGCCAATATGCTGCAGCAGTTATTTGGCTGATGTGCGACTGAGGAGATGTGCTCGCTATTATACACACCTGAAGATCCTTTTCCTTGAGTTAGGTTTGTAGTCTTTGGCCCCCTAAACTGTACTCCGACAGCGGTTTTCTTTGCCCTTCCCCAATCTTCATAACCTTGCACTTGGTGGGGCTAAACTCCAGGAGCCAATTGCTGAACAAGGCTTGAAGCCTGTTTAGATCCCTTTGTAATCCTGCCTGATCCTAATCCAACTGAATTCTCCTCATTCGCTTCATATCTTCTGCAAACAGGGACACTTCTGATTCTTTCCCTTCCGTCATGTCATTCATATATACGAGAAATAGCACCGGCCCTAGGACTGACCGTTGTGGAATACCTCTCGTCACAGGCGCCCACTCTGACATCTCGTCACAGGCGCCCACTCTGACATCTCGTCACAGGCGCCCACTCTGACATCTCGTCACGTACAGTCACCTGTCGTCTACTTCCTGTCAGGTATTCTCTCATCCATCGCAGTGCCTGTCCTATTATTCCTGCCTGCTCGTCTAACTTATGCACTAATATTTTGTGCGGAACTGTGTCGAAAGCCTTCTTATAGGCCATGAAAACAGTTTAAACACCCACCCCTCTTTCTCCTGCCTTACTTCTGTCACATTGTTGTAAAATTCCAGTAGGTTTGTGACACAGGATTTTCCCTTTCTGAAACCGTGCTGGTTATCGTGTGTAAGCTCATTCCTTCCTAAGTTCTTCACCCGTCACATCCTGATAAGATTCTCCATGACTTTGCATACGATACATGTCAATGACACTAGTCTGTAGTTTAATGCTACCTGCATGTTTCATTTCGTAAAGATAAGGACTACATTTGCTGTCTTTCACACCTCAGGTAGTTGCCCTGTTTCGATAGATGTGCTGAAGATTGTTGTTAGTGGCACATATAGTACCTCTGCTCCCTCTCTCAGGACCCACAGAGAGATGTTGTGTGGTCCCACCGCCTTTGAGGTATCTAGTTCACTTAGAAGCCTCTTTACTTCCTCCTCGGTTGTGTGTAGTGTGTCCAGAACCTGTTAGTGTACCCTACCATTCCGGTTTACTGTAGTCCAGTCTGTCTCCTCTGAAAATACTTACTTAAATCTTGTGTTTAGCTCTTTACATACTTCTTTGTCGTTCCTTGTGATCTCCCCTCTGCCTTCCTCAGCTTGTGTACATACCTATTTGTTCTCATCTATTTGTAGTTGCAGGGGTCGAGACATAGCTCCTGGCCCCTCTTCACTGATGTGTGTGTGTGTGTGTACTCACCTAGTTGTACTCACCTAGTTGAGGTTGCGGGGGTCGAGTCCGAGCTCCTGGCCCCGCCTCTTCACTGATCGCTACTAGGTCACTCTCCCTGAGCCGTGAGCTTTATCATACCTCTGCTTAAAGCTATGTATGGATCCTGCCTCCACTACATCGCTTCCCAAACTATTCCACTTACTGACTACTCTGTGGCTGAAGAAATACTTCCTAACATCCCTGTGATTCATCTGTGTCTTCAGCTTCCAACTGTGTCCCCTTGTTACTGTGTCCAATCTCTGGAACATCCTGTCTTTGTCCACCTTGTCAATTCCTCTCAGTATTTTGTATGTCGTTATCATGTCCCCCCTATCTCTCCTGTCCTCCAGTGTCGTCAGGTTGATTTCCCTTAACCTCTCCTCGTAGGACATACCTCTTAGCTCTGGGACTAGTCTTGTTGCAAACCTTTGCACTTTCTCTAGTTTCTTCACGTCCTTGGCTAGGTGTGGGTTCCAAACTGGTGCCGCATACTCCAATATGGGCCTAACATACACGGTGTACAGGGTCCTGAATGATTCCTTATTAAGATGTCGGAATGCTGTTCTGAGGTTTGCTAGGCGCCCATATGCTGCAGCAGTTATTTGGTTGATGTGCGCTTCAGGAGATGTGCCTGGTGTTATACTCACCCCAAGATCTTTTTCCTTGAGTGAGGTTTGTAGTCTCTGACCCTCTAGACTGTACTCCGTCTGCGGCCTTCTTTGCCCTTCCCCAATCTTCATGACTTTGCACTTGGTGGGATTGAACTCCAGGAGCCAATTGCTGGACCAGGTCTGCAGCCTGTCCAGATCCCTTTGTAGTTCTGCCTGGTCTTCGATCGAGTGAATTCTTCTCATCAACTTCACGTCATCTGCAAACAGGGACACCTCAGAGTCTATTCCTTCCGTCATGTCGTTCACAAATACCAGAAACAGCACTGGTCCTAGGACTGACCCCTGCGGGACCCCGCTGGTCACAGGTGCCCACTCTGACACCTCGCCACGTACCATGACTCGCTGCTGTCTTCCTGACAAGTATTCCCTGATCCATTGTAGTGCCTTCCCTGTTATCCCTGCTTGGTCCTCCAGTTTTTGCACCAATCTCTTGTGTGGAACTGTGTCAAACGCCTTCTTGCAGTCCAAGAAAATGCAATCCACCCACCCCTCTCTCTCTTGTCTTACTGCTGTCACCATGTCATAGAACTCCAGTAGGTTTGTGACACAGGATTTCCCGTCCCTGAAACCATGTTGGCTGCTGTTGATGAGATCATTCCTTTCTAGGTGTTCCACCACTCTTCTCCTGATAATCTTCTCCATGATTTTGCATACTATACATGTCAGTGACACTGGTCTGTAGTTTAATGCTTCATGTCTGTCTCCTTTTTTAAAGATTGGGACCACATTTGCTGTCTTCCATGCCTCAGGCAATCTCCCTGTTTCGATAGATGTATTGAATATTGTTGTTAGGGGTACACATAGCGCCTCTGCTCCCTCTCTCAATACCCATGGGGAGATGTTATCTGGCCCCATTGCCTTTGAGGTATCTAGTTCACTCAGAAGCCTCTTCACTTCTTCCTCGGTTGTGTGCACTGTGTCCAGCACTTGGTGGTGTGCCCCACCTCTCCGTCTTTCTGGAGTCCCTTCTGCCTCCTCTGTGAACACTTCTTTGAATCTCTTGTTGAGTTCTTCACATACTTCACGGTCATTTCTTGTTGTCTCTCCTCCTTCCTTCCTTAGCCTGATTACCTGGTCCTTGACTGTTGTTTTCCTCCTGATGTGGCTGTACAACAGTTTCGGGTCAGATTTGGCTTTCGCTGCTATGTCATTTTCATATTGTCTTTGGGCCTCCCTTCTTATCTGTGCATATTCGTTTCTGGCTCTACGACTGTTCTCCTTATTCTCCTGGGTCCTTTGCCTTCTATATTTCTTCCAATCCCTAGCACACTTGGTTTTTGCCTCCCTGCACCTTTGGGTAAACCATGGGCTCATCCTGTTACCCTTGGGTACAAACCTCTCCTCAGCCTCCTTGCATTTTGTTGCTACATATTCCATCATCTCATTAACTGGCTTCCCTGCCAGTTCTCTGTCCCACTGAACCCCGTTCAGGTAGTTCCTCATTCCTGTGTAGTCCCCTTTCTTGTAGTTTGGCTTCATTCGTCCTGGCCTTCCTGCTTCTCCCTCCACTTGTAGCTCTACTGTGTATTCGAAGCTTAAAACCACATGGCCCCAAGGGGTCTTTCATATGTGATGTTCTCGATATCTGCACTACTCAAGGTGAATACTATGTCCAGCCTTGCTGGTTCATCCTCTCCTCTCTCTCTTGTAGTGTCCCTTACGTGTTTGCACATGAAGTTTTCCAGTACCACCTCCATCATCTTAGCTCTCCATGTATCTTGGCCCCCATGTGGGTCCAAGTTCTCCCAATCGATCTCCTTGTGGTTAAAGTCACCCATGTGTGTGTGTGTGTGTGTGTGTGTGTGTGTGTGTGTGTGTGTGTGTGTGTGTGTGTGTGTGTGTGTGTGTGTGTGTGTGTGTGCATGTATGTGTGTGTATGTGTGTGTGTGCATGTACTCACCTAGTTGTACTCACCTAGCTGAGGTTGCAGGGGTCGAGCCCTAGCTCCTGGCCCCGCCTCTTCACT
Organism: Cherax quadricarinatus; assembly: GCF_038502225.1. Lineage (NCBI taxonomy): Eukaryota > Metazoa > Arthropoda > Malacostraca > Decapoda > Parastacidae > Cherax > Cherax quadricarinatus. Next base: position 1,849,064 of record NC_091310.1, on the reverse strand, counting down.
GGTCGCTATGTGTGTGTGTGTGTGTGTGTGTGTGTGTATGTGTTTGTATGTGTATAGATGTGTGTGTATGTGTATGTGTACTCACCTAGTTGAGGTTGCAGGGGTCGAGTCCAGGCTCCTGGCCCCGTGTTGTGTGTGTTGGTGTAAACTCACCTATACTCGCGTATTTTTATAAAGTTGCAGGGGTCAAGTATCAGCTCCTGGCCCAGCTTTTTAACTTGCCACTCTCCAGATTAATTCCCTGTTACCCTCATGTGACCTCTCATACCTACTCTTGGAACAATGCATGGAGTCAGCTTCCACCACTTCCCCACCATGATCATTCCACTTTCCGACCACTCTGAAACAGAAGAAGTACTTCTTAACACCTCTTTGGCTAATTCGTGATTTTAACTATCAGCTGTGTCACCTAGTTCCTGTTTCTCGCCATTCGAACAACCTCTTCCAATCTACCTTATTAATTCCTCAGATCATTTTGTGTGTCATTATCACGTCCTCTTTGTTTTTTCTACCTTCCAACGTCATCAGAATAATTTTCGTTAGTCTCCCCTCTTAGCTCATGCGCTTTAGCTCCAGTGTCTTAACATGCTTCTTCAGGTGCTGGTTCCATCAAGACTAGCGTGACGTATATTGTATAAAGGGCCCGAAATGACTCTGTTGAGATTCCTGAAGGCTACTCTTAGATTTGTAAGACGAGCATTGGCTGCGGAGGTAATTAGGTTGATGTGAGTCTCTGTAGTTATGCTGGGCACTATGATCACCCTTAGATATTTCTCTTTGAATGAAGTGTGTCTGTCTACCTAGTCTACTACCCGTTTTCAGTCTACTTGCTCCTTCCTTGAATTTACTGAGGTTGAATGTAAGCAACTACTTATCTCACAACTTTTACAATGTGTCCAGATCCCTTGTCCTAGACCTCATTTGTTTTATTCTCCAAGTTGATTTACCTGGTCCTTTAATGTCGTCTTTCTTCTCATGTGTCTGTGAAGTATTTCATGTTCAGAATTAGTCTTCACTGCTGTTATTCCTCAACTGTCAGCCTCTCTCCTCACCAGAACGTTCTCTTTTCTGACCAATATGCTCGTCTTTCTTCTCGTCTATCCTCTTTCGATTTTTTTTGTAACTTTGTCTTTGCTGTTTCGGCGTCTTCTTGGCATAAATGTCTCCTCAGCTTCCCTGCATTTTCTAGTTAGGTTTTCCATCATCTCTTATTCTGAGTTGCCTTTCAGTTCACTGTCTCAATCTATTATGCTCAGAACAGTCTCTACCCTCAATTCTCCACGCCCTTTCCTTACTGTGCTTCTTCAATTTTTAGTTCCACTCTGTACTCAATTTCATGACCTCAATATAACTAACACCCAGAGGGCCCTCATATTCTATTTCAACTGTCAGATGCTCCTGCAGTAAACATTAGACTCAGTCTCGCAACCTCCTCTCTTCTCTTTTCATGTCATTGACTTTCTGGCTCAGATTTTTTTTTCTAATCACCTCCATCCGCTTACCTATACCCTCTACTTTTCTGGTTCTCCATGTGGGTCCTAGTTCTGTCAAAATATTTTTCAATGGTTGAAATCTCCCTTCTTAAATAACTGTGGTTTAGCCATAAATGCACTCACTTGCTGCGTCTGCTACCATGTCAACTATGGCTCAGTTTTCCCCACATATTCTTGATTCTGTCTCCTATTATTAGGTGGTGTATTGTATATACCTGCAACGACTAATTTGAGTCACCCTAATTTCAATACACTGACACAGTTTTCCTCTGATTTCTTGATTCCTTTCTCCTCTTCTAACCTTTTGAGGATTTCTAATTAATAGTGTCATTCCTCTTCACCTTTTTCTTCTGTTTTTTTTTTTTTTCAAAGCACATGGTATCCCGCTTGACATACGGCACCGAATATCAATTCTGTCAATTTTGTCATAGTGATACCTGTTATATGTAGTCAGATCTCAGCAGTTTTTTTCTTCAACTTATCGTTCTTGTTAGATAATCTGCCTTAGTGTACCAAACTCTGACGCAACACTCCCTTACCGTGAGCTGGTTTATGTCTACTCCTTCTTGATCCTCGTCCACCAGGAGGGAGTGAGGTTGAGCTGCGACTGTAGTGTAACGTTCTGCCTGGGGATGGATCAGGGATGTGGGTAAGGGCAGTGAAGGATCATCAATAACCGCCCTCTTTCTTTCACCCATTATTTATTCTTCCAGATTTTTTTTGGTTTTACCGTTTCCATTGCTGTTTTTATCACCTTATTAGCCTCTTTATCTTCAGGAAGCATAGCTGCCAATGACTTAACTTCTTCGCTGTTCTGAACCACTGGGCTTCCTCTCCTTCCTTCACTGTTTGTACACTTATTAACCTCCCTCTCATTCCTATCATGGACTCCTTCACCTCTCTTCCTCTTCCAGTTATTAGGCTCTGTCTTCTGCTAAATTACTGCCACGATTTCCTCCAGGAGGTAAGTGAACTGACATTCAAAAACCTCCCTCACTGTTCCTTCATCTATAGTCTCCTTCAGCCTTACTATTGCATTCTCTTGCTTTAAGGATCTTTCCTCTGTCACAGTTGCCCTGTTTATTTGTTCTGTGATTATATTCCCTACTTCATTGTAAATTACTAAAGTTTCTTTCCAAAAGGAACTGAACTTTCCATCAAACTCCTCTCAGAGCCGGGTCCTCAGGTCATCAATTATCACTTCCAGGAAGTGTCAACTGGGTCCTTTGTCAGTCACTCCTCTTCCCGGTTTTGTGAGGACCTTTCACTTGCCATTTTTACTCTTACACAAAAATGCGCTAGTGTGAGTTTGGGTGTGTCTGTGTGTGTGTATCAGTCTGTCTATCTGTCTGTCTGTCTGTCTGTCTGTCTGTCATGTGTAGGCAGCTAAAGTACTCACAAATTTGAGACGGTACGTGTGTGTGTGTTTTCGAATGTGTGTAAGAGTTTATATTTCTCTATTTTGATGTATGTGCATGTGGGTATTTTAGTGAGAATTTGTGTTTATTAGTTTATGTTCGCAAATTAATGCAAATGTGCGCATGTATGTATTAGTATGTTTGTGTTTGTGTGTATAGTGTATACTGCATTCATGTTTTTTAAGGGTATTTGTGTATGATTATGAGTATATTTGTGTGTTCGTGTGTGTGTGCTCATGAATCTGTGAGTGTGTTGTCGTGTGAGTGTGTTATCGTGTGAGTGTGTTATTGTGTGTGTTATCGTATGAGTGTGTTATCGTGTGAGTCTGAGATCGTGTGTTATTATGTATGAGTATGTGTTTGTGCATTCACCAATTTGTGGTTGCAAGGATCGATTCACAGCTCCTGGCCGCGCCAGGAGTGTGTGTGTGCATGCATGTGTGCGTTTATAGGTGTGTTTGATAATGTGTGTGTGTATGCGTGTGTACATACCTCTAATACATCTAAACACATCATGAACTAATATTAATTTATGAAGACGACACGTGTGCAAAACATGGATTTCTTTATTGAGGAAACGTTTCGCCACACAGTGGCTTCATCAGTTTAAAACAAAGGCGAATGATGAATATCAGAAGGAGTTAAGGTAATCAGTCCCTCAGACTTGAGTCGATGTAAACAGTACACATGTCTTGAAAAGGTTGAGGGACTGATTACATAAAATACCTTCTGATCTTCTCACTTCTCTGTATTCTACTGATGAATCCACTGTGTGGCGAAACGTTGCCTCAGTAAAGACACCCAAGTGTTGTAGATGTGTCTGTCTATTAACTCAGTTTTGTGAACAATTTATATACATGATTATTCTGTACTAATGGATAAGGAAGTTCATTTTCAAATCTACTTTGTGCTGCTGGTCCACTACACCTTCCAGGTTTCCAGGAAGTGAGTCTAGTCCACTACACCTTCCAGGTTTCCAGGAAGTGAGTCTAGTCCACTACACATTCCAGGTTTCCAGGAAGTGAGTCTAGTCCACTACACCTTCCAGGTTTCCAGGAAGTAAGTCTAGTCCACTACACCTTCAAGGTTTCCAGGAAGTGAGTCTAGTCCACTACACCTTCCAGGTTTCCAGGAAGTGAGTCTAGTCCACTACACCTTCCAGGTTTCCAGGAAGTGAGTCTAGTCCACTACACCTTCCAGGTTTCCAGGAAGTGAGTCTAGTCCACTACACCTTCCAGGTTTCCAGGAAGTGAGTCTAGTCCACTACACCTTCCAGGTTTCCAGGAAGTGAGTCTAGTCCACTACACCTTCCAGGTTTCCAGGAAGTGAGTCTAGTCCACTACACCTTCCAGGTTTCCAGGAAGTGAGTCTAGTCCACTACACCTTCCAGGTTTCCAGGAAGTGAGTCTAGTCCACTACACCTTCAAGGTTTCCAGGAAGTGAGTCTAGTCCACTACACCTTCCAGGTTTCCAGGAATTGAGTCTAGTCCACTACACCTTCCAGGTTTCCAGGAAGTGAGTCTAGTCCACTACACATTCCTGGTTTCCAGGAAGTGAGTCTAGTCCACTACACCTTCCAGGTTTCCAGGAAGTGAGTCTAGTCCACTACACCTTCCAGGTTTCCAGGAAGTGAGTCTAGTCCACTACACCTTCCAGGTTTCCAGGAAGTGAGTCTAGTCCACTACACCTTCCAGGTTTCCAGGAAGTGAGTCTAGTCCACTACACCTTCCAGGTTTCCAGGAAGTGAGTCTAGTCCACTACACCTTCCAGGTTTCCAGGAAGTGAGTCTAGTCCACTACACCTTCCAGGTTTCCAGGAAGTGAGTCCAGTCCACTACACCTTCCAGGTTTCCAGGAAGTGAGTCCAGTCCACTACACCTTCCAGGTTTCCAGGAAGTGAGTCTAGTCCACTACACCTTCCAGGTTTCCAGGAAGTGAGTCTAGTCCACTACACCTTCCAGGTTTCCAGGAAGTGAGTCTAGTCCACTACACCTTCCAGGTTTCCAGGAAGTGAGTCTAGTCCACTACACCTTCCAGGTTTCCAGGAAGTGAGTCTAGTCCACTACACCTTCCAGGTTTCCAGGAAGTGAGTCTAGTCCACTACACCTTCCAGGTTTCCAGGAAGTGAGTCTAGTCCACTACACCTTCCAGGTTTCCAGGAAGTGAGTCTAGTCCACTACACCTTCCAGGTTTCCAGGAAGTGAGTCTAGTCCACTACACCTTCCAGGTTTCCAGGAAGTGAGTCTAGTCCACTACACCTTCCAGGTTTCCAGGAAGTGAGTCTAGTCCACTACACCTTCCAGGTTTCCAGGAAGTGAGTCTAGTCCACTACACCTTCCAGGTTTCCAGGAAGTGAGTCTAGTCCACTACACCTTCCAGGTTTCCAGGAAGTGAGTCTAGTCCACTACACCTTCCAGGTTTCCAGGACGTGAGTCTATTCCAATACACCTTCCAGGTTTCCAGGAAGTGAGTCTAGTCCACTACAACCTCCAGGTTTCCAGGAAGTGAGTCTAGTCCACTACACCTTCCAGGTTTCCAGGAAGTGAGTCTACTCCACTACAACTTCCAGGTTTCCAGGAAGTGAGTCTAGTCCACTACACCTTCCAGGTTTCCAGGACGTGAGTCTATTCCAATACACCTTCCAGGTTTCCAGGAAGTGAGTCTACTCCACTACACATCCCAGGTTTCCAGAAAGTGAGTCTACTACACTACACCTCCCAGGCTTCCAGAAAGTGAGTCTACTCCACTACACCTTCCAGGCTTCCAGTGAGTCTACTCCACTACACCTCCCAGGCTTCCAGAAACTGAGTCTACTCCACTACACCTCCCAGGCTTCCAGAAAGTGAGTCTATTCCACTACACCTCCCAGGCTTCCAGGAAGTGAGTCTACTCCACAAAACCTCCCAGACTTCCAGAAAGTGAGTCAAGTCCACTACACCTTCCAGGCTTCCAGAGAGTCTACTCCACTACACCTCCCAGGCTTCCAGAAAGTGAGTCTAGTCCACTACACCTCCCTGGCTTCCAGAAAGTGAGTCTATTCCACTACACCTCCCAGGTTTCCAGGAAGTGAGTCTACTCCACTACACCTTCCAGGTTTCCAGTAAGTGAGTCTACTACACTACACCTCCCAGGTTTCCAGAAAGTGAGTCTACTACACTACACCTCCCAGGCCTCCAGAAAGTGAGTCTACTCCACTACACCTTCCAGACTTCCAGAGAGTCTACTCCAGTACACCTCCCAGGCTTCCAGAAACTGAGTCTACTCCACTACACCTCCCAGGCTTCCAAAAGTGAGTCTACTCCACTACACCTCCCAGACTTCCAGAAAGTAAGTCAAGTCCTCTGCACCTTCCAGGATTCCAGAAAGTGTGTCTATTCCACTACACCTCCCAGGCTTCCAGGAAGTGAGTCTACACCTCTACACATCCCAGGCTTCGAGAAAGTGAGTCTATTCCACTACACCTCCCAGGCTTCCAGAAAGTGAGTCAACTCCACTACACCTCCCAGGCTTCCAGAAAGTGAGTCTAATTCACTACACCTCCCAGGCTTCCAGAAAGTGAGTCTACTCCACTACACCTCCCAGGCTTCCAGAAAGTGAGTGTACTCCACTACACCTCCCAGGCTTCCAGAAAGTGAGTCAAGTCCACTGCACCTTCCAGGCTTCCAGAGAGTCTACTCCACTACACCTCCCAGGCTTCCAGAAAGTGAGTCTACTCCACTACACCTCCCAGGCTTCCAAAAGTGAGTCTACTCCACTACACCTCCCAGACTTCCAGAAAGTAAGTCAAGTCCTCTGCACCTTCCAGGATTCCAGAAAGTGTGTCTATTCCACTACACCTCCCAGGCTTCCAGGAAGTGAGTCTACACCTCTACACATCCCAGGCTTCGAGAAAGTGAGTCTATTCCACTACACCTCCCAGGCTTCCAGAAAGTGAGTCAACTCCACTACACCTCCCAGGCTTCCAGAAAGTGAGTCTAATTCACTACACCTCCCAGGCTTCCAGAAAGTGAGTCTACTCCACTACACCTCCCAGGCTTCCAGAAAGTGAGTGTACTCCACTACACCTCCCAGGCTTCCAGAAAGTGAGTCAAGTCCACTGCACCTTCCAGGCTTCCAGAGAGTCTACTCCACTACACCTCCCAGGCTTCCAGAAAGTGAGTCTAGTCCACTACACCTCCATGGCTTCCAGAAAGTGAGTCTATTCCACTACACCTCCCAGGCTTCCAGGAAGTGAGTCTACACCTCTACACATCCCAGGCTTCGAGAAAGTGAGTCTATTCCACTACACCTCCCAGGCTTCCAGAAAGTGAGTCTACTCCACTACACCTCCCAGGCTTCCAGAAAGTGAGTCTAGTTCACTACACCTCCCAGGCTTCCAGAAAGTGAGTATACTCCACTACACCTCCCAGGCTTCCAGAAAGTGAGTCTACTCCACTACACCTCCCAGGCTTCCAGAAAGTGAGTCTAGTCCACTACACCTCAAAGGCTTCCACAAAGTGAGTCTAGTCCACTACACCTCCCAGGCTTCCAGAAAGTGAGTCTACTCCACTACACCTGCCAGGCTTCCAGAAAGTGAGTCTAGTCTACTGCACCTCCCAGGCTTCCAGAAAGTGAGTCTACTCCACTACACCTCCCAGGCTTCCAGAAAGTGAGTCTACTCCACAACACCTCCCAGGCTTCCAGAAAGTGAATCTACTCCACTACACCTCCCAGGCTTCCAGAAAGCGAGTCTAGTACACTACACCTCCCAGGCTTCCAGAAAGTGAGTCTAGTCCACTACACCTCCCAGGCTTCCAGAAAGTGAATCTACTCCACTACACCTCCCAGGCTTCCAGAAAGTGAGTCTAGTCCACTACACCTCCCAGGCTTCCAGAAAGTGAATCTACTCCACTACACCTCAAAGGCTTCCAGAAAGCGAGTCTAGTACACTACACCTCCCAGGCTTCCAGAAAGTGAGCCTAGTCCACTACACCTCCCAGGCTTCAAGAAAGTGAGTCTAGTCCACTACACCTCCCAGGCTTCCAGAAAGTGAGTCTACTCCACTACACCTCTCAGGCTTCCAGAAAGTGAATCTACTCCACTACACCTCCCAGGCTTCCAGAAAGCGAGTGTAGTGCACTTCACCTCCCAGGCTTCCAGAAAGCGAGTCTAGTCCACTACACCTCCCAGGCTTCCAGAAAGTGAGTCTAGTTCACTACACCTCCTAGGCTTCTAGAAAGTGAGTCTACTCCACTACACCTCCCAGGCTTCCAGAAAGTGAGTCTACTCCACAACACCTCCCAGGCTTCCAGAAAGTAGGTCTACTCCACTACACCCAACAGGCTTCCAGGAAGTGGGTCTAGTCTACTACACCTCCCAGGCTTCCAGAAAGCGAGTCTAGTCCACTACACCTCCAAGGCTTCCAGGAAGTGAGTCTAGTCATCTACAACTCTTAGGCTTCCAGAAAGTGAGTCTAGTCCACTACACCTCCAAGGCTTCCAGGAAGTGAGTCTAGTCCACTACAACTCCCAGGCTTCCAGAAAGTGAGTCTACTCCACTACACCTCTCAGGCTATCAGAAAGTGAGTCTACTCCACTATGCCTCCCAGGCTTCCAGAAAGTGAGTCTACTCCACTACACCTTCGAGGCTTCCAGAAACTGAGTCTAGTTCACTACACCTCCCAGGCTTCCGGAAAGTGAATTTACTCCACTAAACCTCCCAGGCTTCCAGGTAGTGAGTTTACTCCACTACACCTCCCAGGCTTCCAGAAAGTGAGTCGATTCCACTACACCTCCCAGGCTTCCAGGAAGTGAGTCTACTCCACAACACCTCCCAGACTTCCAGAAAGTGAGTCAAGTCCACTACACCTTCCAGGCTTCCAGAGAGTCTACTCCACTACACCTCCCAGGCTTCCAGAAAGTGAGTCTAGTCCACTACACCTCCCTGGCTTCCAGAAAGTGAGTCTATTCCACTACACCTCCCAGGTTTCCAGGAAGTGATTCTACTCCACTACACCTTCCACGTTTCCAGTGAGTCTACTACACTACACCTCCCAGGTTTCCAGAAAGTGAGTCTACACTACACCTCCCAGGCCTCCAGAAAATGAGTCTACTCCACTACACCTTCCAGACTTCCAGAGAGTCTACTCCAATACACCTCCCAGGCTTCCAGAAACTGATTGTACTCCACTACACCTCCCAGGGTTCCAGAAAGTGTGTCAAGTCCACTGCACCTTCCAGGCTTCCACAGACTCTACTCCACTACACCTCCTAGGCTTCCAGAAAGTGAGTCTAGTCCACTACACCTCCCTGGCTTCCAGAAAGTGAGTCTATTCCACTACACCTCCCAGGCTTCCAGGAAGTGAGTCTACACCTCTACACATCCCAGGCTTCGAGAAAGTGAGTCTATTCCACTACACCTCCCAGGCTTCCAGAAAGTGAGTCTACTCCACAACACCTCCCAGGCTTCCAGAAAGTGAATCTACTCCACTACACCTCCCAGGCTTCCAGAAAGTGAGTCTACTACACTACACCTCCCAGGCTTCCAGAAAGTGAGTCTACTCCACTACACCTCCCAGGCTTCCAGAAAGTGAGTCTAGTCCACTACACCTCAAAGGCTTCCACAAAGTGAGTCTAGTCCACTACACCTCCCAGGCTTCCACAAAGTGAGTCTACTCCACTATACCTGCCAGGCTTCCAGAAAGTGAGTCTAGTCTACTGCACCTCCCAGGCTTCCAGAAAGTGAGTCTACTCCACTACACCTCCCAGGCTTCCAGAAAGTGAGTCTACTCCACAACACCTCCCAGGCTTCCAGAAAGTGAATCTACTCCACTACACCTCCCAGGCTTCCAGAAAGCGAGTCTAGTACACTACACCTCCCAGGCTTCCAGAAAGTGAGTCTAGTACACTACACCTCCCAGGCTTGCAGAAAGTGAGTCTAGTCCACTACACCTCCCAGGCTTCCAGAAAGTGAGTCTACTCCACTACACCTCTCAGGCTTCCAGAAAGTGAATCTACTCCACTACACCTCCCAGTCTTCCAGAAAGCGAGTCTAGTACACTACACCTCCCAGGCTTCCAGAAAGTGAGTCTACTCCACTACACCTCTCAGGCTTCCAGAAAGTGAATCTACTCCACTACACCTCCCAGGCTTCCAGAAAGCGAGTCTAGTACACTACACCTCCCAGGCTTCCAGAAAGTGAGTCTAATCCACTACACCTCCCAGGCTTCCAGAAAGTGAGTCTAGTTCACTACACCTCCTAGGCTTCTAGAAAGTGAGTCTACTCCACTACACCTCCCAGGCTTCCAGAAAGTGAGTCTACTCCACTACACCTCCCAGGCTCCCAGAAAGTGACTCTTCTCCACTACACCTCCCAGGCTTCCAGGAAGTGAGTCTACTCCACTACACCTCCCAGGCTTCCAGAAAGTAGGTCTACTCCACTACACCTAACACGCTTCCAGGAAGTGAGTCTAGTCTACTACACCTCCCAGACTTCCAGAAAGCGAGTCTAGTCCACTACACCTCCCAGGCTTCCAGGAAGTGAGTCTAGTCATCTACAACTCTTAGGCTTCCAGAAAGTGAGTCTAGTCCACTACACCTCTAAGGCTTCCAGGAAGTGAGTCTAGTCCACTACAACTCCCAGGCTTCCAGAAAGTGAGTCTACTCCACTACACCTCCCATGCTATCAGAAAGTGAGTCTACTCCACTATGCCTCCCAGGGTTCCAGAAAGTGAGTCTACTCCACTACACCTCCGAGGCTTCCAGAAAGTGAGTCTAGTTCACTACACCTCCCAGGCTTCCGGAAAGTGAATTTACTCCACTACACCTCCCAGGCTTCCAGGAAGTGAGTTTACTCCACTACTCCTCCCAGGCTTCCAGAAAGTGAGTCTACTCCACTACACCTCCCAAGCTTCCAGGAAGTGAGTCTAGTCCACTACACCTCCCAGGCTTCCAGGAAGTGAGTCTAGTCTACTACACCTCCCAGGCTTCCAGAAAGTGAGTCTAGTGCACTACACCTTCCAGGCTTCCAGGAAGTGAGTCTACTCCACTACACCTCACAGGCTTCCAGGAAGTGAGTCTAGTCCACTACAACTCCCAGTCTTCCAGAAAGTGAGTCTAGTCCACTACACCTTCCAGGCTTCCAGAAAGTGAGTCTAGTTCACTACACCTCCCAGGCTTCCGGAAAGTGAATTTACTCCACTACACCTCCCAGGCTTCCAGGAAGTGAGTTTACTCCACTAATCCTCCCAGGCTTCCAGAAAGTGAGTCTACTCCACTACACCTCCCAGGCTTCCAGAAAGTGAGTCTACTCCACTACACCTCCCAGGCTTCCAGAAAATGAGTCTAGTCCACTACACCTCAAAGGCTTCCACAAAGTGAGTCTAGTCCACTACACCTCCCAGGCTTCCAGAAAGTGAGTCTACTCCACTACACCTGCCAGGCTTCCAGAAAGTTAGTCTAGTCTACTGCACCTCCCAGGCTTCCAGAAAGTGAGTCTACTCCACTACACCTCCCAGGCTTCCAGAAAGTGAGTCTACTCCACAACACCTCCCAGGCTTCCAGAAAGTGAATCTACTCCACTACACCTCCCAGGCTTCCAGAAAGCGAGTCTAGTACACTACACCTCCCAGGCTTCCAGAAAGTGAGTCTAGTACACTACACCTCCCAGGCTTGCAGAAAGTGAGTCTACTCCACTACACCTCTCAGGCTTCCAGAAAGTGAATCTACTCCACTACACCTCCCAGGCTTCCAGAAAGCGAGTCTAGTACACTACACCTCCCAGGCTTCCAGAAAGTGAGTCTAATCCACTACACCTCCCAGGCTTCCAGAAAGTGAGTCTAGTTCACTACACCTCCTAGGCTTCTAGAAAGTGAGTCTACTCCACTACACCTCCCAGGCTTCCAGAAAGTGAGTCTACTCCACCACACCTCCCATGCTTCCAGAAAGTGAGTCTAGTTCACTACACCTCCGAGGCTCCCAGAAAGTGACTCTTCTCCACTACACCTCCCAGGCTTACAGGAAGTGAGTCTACTCCACTACACCTCCCAGGCTTCCAGAAAGTAGGTCTACTCCACTACACCTAACAGGCTTCCAGGAAGTGAGTCTAGTCTACTACACCTCCCAGACTTCCAGAAAGCGAGTCTAGTCCACTACACCTCCCAGGCTTCCAGGAAGTGAGTCTAGTCATCTACAACTCTTAGGCTTCCAGAAAGTGAGTCTAGTCCACTACACCTCTAAGGCTTCCAGGAAGTGAGTCTAGTCCACTACAACTCCCAGGCTTCCAGAAAGTGAGTCTGCTCCACTACACCTCCCAGGCTATCAGAAAGTGAGTCTACTCCACTATGCCTCCCAGGCTTCCAGAAAGTGAGTCTACTCCACTACACCTCCGAGGCTTCCAGAAAGTGAGTCTAGTTCACTACACCTCCCAGGCTTCCGGAAAGTGAATTTACTCCACTACACCTCCCAGGCTTCCAGGAAGTGAGTTTACTCCACTACTCCTCCCAGGCTTCCAGAAAGTGAGTCTACTCCACTACACCTCCAAAGCTTCCAGGAAGTGAGTCTACTCCACTACACCTCCCAGGCTTCCAGGAAGTGAGTCTAGTCTACTACACCTCCCAGGCTTCCAGAAAGTGAGTCTAGTGCACTACACCTTCCAGGATTCCAGGAAGTGAGTCTACTCCACTACACCTCACAGTCTTCCAGGAAGTGAGTCTAGTCCACTACAACTCCCAGTCTTCCAGAAAATGAGTCTAGTCCACTACACCTTCCAGGCTTCCAGAAAGTGAGTCTACTCCACTACACCTCATAGGCTTCTAGGAAGTGAGTCTACTCCACTACACCTTCCAGGCTTCCAGAAAGTGACTCTACTCCACTACATCTCCCAGGCTTCCAGAAAGTGAGTCTACTCCACTACACCTCCCAGGCTTCCAGAAAGTGAGTCTACTCCACTACACCTCCCAAGCTTCCAGGAAGTGAGTCTAGTCCACTACACCTCCCAGGCTTCCAGGAAGTGAGTCTAGTCTACTACACCTCCCAGGCTTCCCGAAAGTGAGTCTAGTGCACTACACCTTCCAGGCTTCCAGGAAGTGAGTCTACTCCACTACACCTCACAGGCTTCCAGGAAGTGAGTCTAGTCCACTACAACTCCCAGTCTTGCAGAAAGTGAGTCTAGTCCACTACACCTTCCAGGCTTCCAGAAAGTGAGTCTAGTTCACTACACCTCCCAGGCTTCCGGAAAGTGAATTTACTCTACTACACCTCCCAGGCTTCCAGGAAGTGAGTTTACTCCACTAATCCTCCCAGGCTTCCAGAAAGTGAGTCTACTCCACTACACCTCCCAGGCTTCCAGAAAGTGAGTCTACTCCACTACACCTCCCAGGCTTCCAGAAAGTGAGTCTAGTCCACTACACCTCAAAGGCTTCCACAAAGTGAGTCTAGTCCACTACACCTCCCAGGCTTCCAGAAAGTGAGTCTACTCCACTACACCTGCCCGGCTTCCAGAAAGTGAGTCTAGTCTACTGCACCTCCCAGGCTTCCAGAAAGTGAGTCTAGTCCACTACACCTCCCAGGCTTCCAGAAAGTGAGTCTACTCCACAACACCTCCCAGGCTTCCAGAAAGTGAATCTACTCCACTACACCTCCCAGGCTTCCAGAAAGCGAGTCTAGTACACTACACCTCCCAGGCTTCCAGAAAGTGAGTCTAGTACACTACACCTCCCAGGCTTGCAGAAAGTGAGTCTAGTCCACTACACCTCCCAGGCTTCCAGAAAGTGAGTCTAATCCACTACACCTCCCAGGCTTCCAGAAAGTGAGTCTAGTTCACTACACCTCCTAGGCTTCTAGAAAGTGAGTCTACTCCACTACACCTCCCAGGCTTCCAGAAAGTGAGTCTAGTCCACTACAACTCCCAGTCTTGCAGAAAGTGAGTCTAGTCCACTACACCTTCCAGGCTTCCAGAAAGTGAGTCTAGTTCACTACACCTCCCAGGCTTCCGGAAAGTGATTTTACTCTACTACACCTCCCAGGCTTCCAGGAAGTGAGTTTACTCCACTAATCCTCCCAGGCTTCCAGAAAGTGAGTCTACTCCACTACACCTCCCAGGCTTCCAGAAAGTGAGTCTACTCCACTACACCTCCCAGGCTTCCAGAAAGTGAGTCTAGTCCACTACACCTCAAAGGCTTCCACAAAGTGAGTCTAGTCCACTACACCTCCCAGGCTTCCAGAAAGTGAGTCTACTCCACTACACCTGCCCGGCTTCCAGAAAGTGAGTCTAGTCTACTGCACCTCCCAGGCTTCCAGAAAGTGAGTCTACTCCACTACACCTCCCAGGCTTCCAGAAAGTGAGTCTACTCCACAACACCTCCCAGGCTTCCAGAAAGTGAATCTACTCCACTACACCTCCCAGGCTTCCAGAAAGCGAGTATAGTACACTACACCTCCCAGGCTTCCAGAAAGTGAGTCTAGTACACTACACCTCCCAGGCTTGCAGAAAGTGAGTCTAGTCCACTACACCTCCCAGGCTTCCAGAAAGTGAGTCTACTCCACTACACCTCTCAGGCTTCCAGAAAGTGAATCTACTCCACTACACCTCCCAGTCTTCCAGAAAGCGAGTCTAGTACACTACACCTCCCAGGCTTCCAGAAAGTGAGTCTACTCCACTACACCTCTCCAGGCTTCCAGAAAGTGAATCTACTCCACTACACCTCCCAGGCTTCCAGAAAGCGAGTCTAGTACACTACACCTCCCAGGCTTCCACAAAGTGAGTCTAGTCCACTACACCTCCCAGGCTTCCAGAAAGTGAGTCTAGTTCACTACACCTCCGAGGCTTCGAGAAAGTGAGTCTACTCCACTACACCTCCCAGGCTTCCAGAAAGTGAGTCTAGTCCACTACACCTCCCAGGCTCCCAGAAAGTGACTCTTCTCCACTACACCTCCCAGGCTTCCAGGAAGTGAGTCTACTCCACTACACCTCCCAGGCTTCCAGAAAGTAGGTCTACTCCACTACACCTAACAGCTTCCAGGAAGTGAGTCTAGTCTACTACACCTCCCAGACTTCCAGAAAGCGAGTCTAGTCCACTACACCTCCCAGGCTTCCAGGAAGTGAGTCTAGTCATCTACAACTCTTAGGCTTCCAGAAAGTGAGTCTAGTCCACTACACCTCTAAGGCTTCCAGGAAGTGAGTCTAGTCCACTACAACTCCCAGGCTTCCAGAAAGTGAGTCTACTCCACTACACCTCCCATGCTATCAGAAAGTGAGTCTACTCCACTATGCCTCCCAGGGTTCCAGAAAGTGAGTCTACTCCACTACACCTCCGAGGCTTCCAGAAAGTGAGTCTAGTTCACTACACCTCCCAGGCTTCCGGAAAGTGAATTTACTCCACTACACCTCCCAGGCTTCCAGGAAGTGAGTGACTCCTCCCAGGCTTCCAGAAAGTGAGTCTACTCCACTACACCTCCCAGGCTTCCAGAAAGTGAGTCTAGAGTACACCTAGGCTTCCAGGAAGTGAGTCTACACCTCCCAGGCTTCCAGAAAGTGAGTCTAGTGCACTACACCTTCCAGGCTTCCAGGAAGTGAGTCTACTCCACTACACCTCACAGGCTTCCAGGAAGTGAGTCTAGTCCACTACAACTCCCAGTCTTCCAGAAAGTGAGTCTAGTCCACTACACCTTCCAGGCTTCCAGAAAGTGAGTCTAGTTCACTACACCTCCCAGGCTTCCAGAAAGTGAATCTACTCAACTACACCTCCCAGGCTTCCAGGAAGTGAGTTTACTCCACTAATCCTCCCAGGCTTCCAGAAAGTGAGTCTACTCCACTACACCTCCCAGGCTTCCAGAAAGTGAGTCTAGTCCACTACACCTCCCAGGCTTCCAGAAAATGAGTCTAGTCCACTACACCTCCCTGGCTTCCAGAAAGTGAGTCTAGTCCACTACACCTCCCAGGCTTCCAGAAAGTGAGTCTACAACACTACACCTCCCAGGCTTCCAGAAAGTGAGTCTACTCCACTACACCTCCCAGGCTTCCAGAAAGTGAGTCTACTCCACTACACCTCCCAGGCTTCCAGAAAGTGAGTCTACTCCACTACACCTCCCAGGCTTCCAGAAAGTGAATCTACTCCACTACACCTCCCAGGCTTCCAGAAAGTGAGTCTACTCCACTACACCTCCCAGGATTCCAGAAAGTGAGTCTAGTCCACTACACCTCCCAGGCTTCCAGAAAGTGAGTCTAGTCCACTACACCTCCCAGGCTTCCAGAAAGTGAATCTACTCCACTACACCTCCCAGGCTTCCAGAAAGCGAGTCTAGTACACTACACCTCCCAGGCTTCCAGAAAGTGAGTCTAATCCACTACACCTCCCAGGCTTCCAGAAAGTGAGTCTAGTTCACTACACCTCCTAGGCTTCTAGAAAGTGAGTCTACTCCACTACACCTCCCAGGCTTCCAGAAAGTGAGTCTACTCCATCACACCTCCCAGGCTTCCAGAAAGTGAGTCTAGTTCAATACACCTCCGAGGCTCCAAGAAAGTGAGTCTTCTCCACTACACCTCCCAGGCTTCCAGGAAGTGAGTCTACTCCACTACACCTCCCAGGCTTCCAGAAAGTAGGTCTACTCCACTACACCTAACAGGCTTCCAGGAAGTGAGTCTAGTCTACTACACCTCCCAGGCTTCCAGAAAGCGAGTCTAGTCCACTACACCTCTCAGGCTTCCAGGAAGTGAGTCTAGTCATCTACAACTCTTAGGCTTCCAGAAAGTGAGTCTAGTCCACTACACCTCCAAGGCTTCCAGGAAGTGAGTCTAGTCCACTACAACTCCCAGGCTTCCAGAAAGTGAGTCTACTCCACTATGCCTCCCAGGCTTCCAGAAAGTGAGTCTACTCCACTACACCTCCGAGGCTTCCAGAAAGTGAGTCTAGTTCACTACACCTCCCAGGCTTCCGGAAAGTGAATTTACTCCACTACACCTCCCAGGTTTCCAGGAAGTGACTCTAGTCTACTACACCTCCCAGGCTTCCAGAAAGTGAGTCTAGTGCACTACACCTTCCAGGTTTCCAGGAAGTGAGTCTAGTCCACTACACCTTCCAGGTTTCCAGGAAGAGTCTAGTTAACTACACCTTCCAGGCTTCCAGGAAGTGACTAGTCACTACACCTTCCAGGTTTCCAGTATGTGAGTCTACTACACTACACCTCCCAGGTTTCCAGAAAGTGAGTCTACTACACTACACCTCCCAGGCCTCCAGAAAGTGAGTCTACTCCACTACACCTTCCAGACGTCCAGAGAGTCTAGTCCATTACACCTCCCAGGCTTCCGGAAACTGAGTCTACTCCACTACACCTCCCAGGCTTCCAGAAAGTGAGTCTATTCCACTACACCTCCCAGGCTTCCAGGAAGTTAGTCTACACCTCTACACATCCCAGGCTTCGAGAAAGTGAGTCTATTCCACTACACCTCCCAGGCTTCCAGAAAGTGAGTCTACTCCACTACACCTCCCAGGCTTCCAGAAAGTGAGTCTAGTTCACTACACCTCCCAGGCTTCCAGAAAGTGAGTCTACTCCACTACACCTCCCAGGCTTCCAGACAATGAGTCTACTGCACTACTCCTCCCAGGCTTCCAGAAAGTGAGTCTAGTCCACTACACCTCAAAGGCTTCCACAAAGTGAGTCTAGTCCACTACACCTCCCAGGCTTCCAGAAAGTGAGTCTAGTCTACTGCACCTCCCAGGCTTCCAGAAAGTGAGTCTACTCCGCTACACCTCCCAGGCTTCCAGAAAGTGAGTCTAAGGCTTCCAGAAAGTGAGTCTACTACACCTCCCAGGCTTCCAGAAAGTGAGTCTACTCCACTACACCTCCCAGGCTTCCAGAAAGTGAGTCTAGTCCACTACTCCGCTACACCTCCCAGGCTTCCAGAAAGTGAGTCAAGTACACTACACCTCCCAGGCTTCCAGAAAGTGAATCTACTCCGCTACACCTCCCAGGCTTCCAGAAAGTGAGTCAAGTACACTACACCTCCAAGGCTTCCAGAAAGTGAGTCAAGTCCACTGCACCTTCCAGGCTTCCAGAAAGCGAGTCTAGTACACTACACCTCCTAGGCTTCCAGAAAGTGAGTCTAGTTCACTACACCTCCCAGGCTTCCAGAAAGTGAGTCTAATCCACTACACCTCCCAGGCTTCCAGAAAGTGAGTCTAGTTCACTACACCTCCCAGGCTTCCAGAAAGTGAGTCTAATCCACTACACCTCCCAGGCTTCCAGAAAGTGAGTCTAGTACACTACACCTCCCAGGCTTCCAGAAAGTGAGTCTAATCCACTACACCTCCCAGGCTTCCAGAAAGTGAGTCTAGTTCACTACACCTCCTAGGCTTCTAGAAAGTGAGTCTACTCCACTACACCTCCCAGGCTTCCAGAAAGTGAGTCTACTCCACCACACCTCCCAGGCTTCCAGAAAGTGAGTCTAGTTCAATACACCTCCGAGGCTCCAAGAAAGTGAGTCTTCTCCACTACACCTCCCAGGCTTCCAGGAAGTGAGTCTACTCCACTACACCTCCCAGGCTTCCAGAAAGTAGGTCTACTCCACTACACCTAACAGACTTCCAGGAAGTGAGTCTAGTCTACTACACCTCCCAGGCTTCCAGAAAGCGAGTCTAGTCCACTACACCTCTCAGGCTTCCAGGAAGTGAGTCTAGTCATCTACAACTCTTAGGCTTCCAGAAAGTGAGTCTAGTCCACTACACCTCCAAGGCTTCCAGGAAGTGAGTCTAGTCCACTACAACTCCCAGGCATCCAGAAAGTGAGTCTACTCCACTACACCTCCCAGGCTATCAGAAAGTTAGTCTACTCCACTATGCCTCCGAGGCTTCCAGAAAGTGAGTCTAGATCACTACACCTCCCAGGCTTCCGGAAAGTGAATTTACTCCACTACACCTCCCAGGCTTCCAGGAAGTGACTCTAGTCTACTACACCTCCCAGGCTTCCAGAAAGTGAGTCTAGTGCACTACACCTTCCAGACTTCCAGGAAGTGAGTCTACTCCACTTCACCTCCCAGGCTTCCAGGAAGTGAGTCTAGCCCACTACAACTCCCAGGCTTCCAGAAAATGAGTCTAGTCCACTACACCTTCCAGGCTTCCAGAAAGTGAGTCTACTCCACTACACCTCATAGGCTTTCAGGAAGTGAGTCTACTCCACTATACCTTCCAGGCTTCCAGAAAGTGACTCTACTCCACTACATCTCCCAGGCTTCCAGAAAGTGAGTCTAGTCCACTACACCTCCCAGGCTTCCAGGAAGTGAGTCTAGTCCACTATACCTCCCAGGCTTCCAGAAAGTAAGTCTACTCCACTACACCTCCCAGGTTTCTAGAAAATGAGTCTAGTTCACTACACCTCCCAGGAAACCAGAAAGTGAGTCTAGTCCACTACACCTCCCTGGCTTCCAGAAAGTGAGTCTAGTTCACTACACCTCCCAGGCTTCCAGAAAGTGAGTCTACTCCACTACACCTCCCAGGCTTCCAGAAAGTGAGTCTAGTCCACTACACCTCCCAGGCTTCCAGAAAGTGAGTCTACTCCACTGCAAATCCCAGGCTTCCAGGAAGTGAGTCTTCTCCACTACACCTCCCAGTCTTCCAGAAAGTGAGTCTAGTCCACTACACCTCCCAGGATTCCAGAAAGTGTGTCTAGTCCACTACACCTCCCAGGCTTCAAGAATTTGAGTCTATTCCACTATACTTCCCAGGTTTCCAGGAAGTGAGTCTAGGCCACTACACCTCCCAGGCTTCCAGAAAGTGAGTCTGGTCCACTACACCTTCCAGGTTTCCAGGAAGTGAGTCTAGCCCAATTAATCCTCCCAGGCTTCCTGGAAGTGAATCTAATCCACTACACCTCCCAGGCTTCCTGGAAGTGAGTCTAGTCCACAACACCTTCCAGGCTTCCTCAAAGTGTGTCTAGTCCATTTCACCTCCCAGGCTTCCAGGAAGTGAATCTAGTTCACTACACTTCCCAGGCTTCCAGGAAGTGACTCTAGTCCACTACACTTCCCAGGCTTCCAGATAGTGAGTCTAGTCCACTACACCTCTCAGGCTTCCAGGAAGTGAGTATAGTCCACTACACCTCCCAGCTTCCAGAAAGTGAGTCTAGTCCACTAAACCTTCCTTGCTTCCAGGAAGTGAACCTAGTCCACTACACCTCCCAGGCTTCCAGGATGTGAGTCTACTCCACTACACCTCCCAGGATTCCAAGAAGTTAGTCTAGTCCACTACACCTTCCAGGTTTCCAGGAAGTGAGTCTAGTCCACTACACCTTCCAGGTTTCCAGGAAGTGAGTCTAGTCCACTACAACTCCCAGGCTTCCAGAAAGTGAGTCTAGTCCACTACACCTCCCAGGCTTGCAGAATGTGAGTCTAGTGCACTACACCTCCCAGGCTTCCAGGAAGTGAGTCTACTCCACTACACCTCCAGGCTTCCAGGAAGTGAGTCTAGTCCACTACAACTCCCAGTCTTGCAGAAAGTGAGTCTAGTCCACTACACCTTCCAGGCTTCCAGAAAGTGAGTCTAGTTCACTACACCTCCCAGGCTTCCGGAAAGTGAATTTACTCTACTACACCTCCCAGGCTTCCAGGAAGTGAGTTTACTCCACTAATCCTCCCAGGCTTCCAGAAAGTGAGTCTACTCCACTACACCTCCCAGGCTTCCAGAAAGTGAGTCTACTCCACTACACCTCCCAGGCTTCCAGAAAGTGAGTCTAGTCCACTACACCTCAAAGGCTTCCACAAAGTGAGTCTAGTCCACTACACCTCCCAGGCTTCCAGAAAGTGAGTCTACTCCACTACACCTGCCAGGCTTCCAGAAAGTGAGTCTAGTCTACTGCACCTCCCAGGATTCCAGAAAGTGAGTCTAGTCCACTACACCTCCCAGGCTTCCAGAAAGTGAGTCTACTCCACAACACCTCCCAGGCTTCCAGAAAGTGAATCTACTCCACTACACCTCCCAGGCTTCCAGAAAGCGAGTCTAGTACACTACACCTCCCAGGCTTCCAGAAAGTGAGTCTAGTACACTACACCTCCCAGGCTTGCAGAAAGTGAGTCTAGTTCACTACACCTCCCTGGCTTCCAGAAAGTGAGTCTATTCCACTACACCTCCCAGGTTTCCAGGAAGTGAGTCTACTCCACTACACCTTCCAGGTTTCCAGTAAGTGAGTCTACTACACTACACCTCCCAGGTTTCCAGAAAGTGAGTCTACTACACTACACCTCCCAGGCCTCCAGAAAGTGAGTCTACTCCACTACACCTTCCAGACTTCCAGAGAGTCTACTCCAGTACACCTCCCAGGCTTCCAGAAACTGAGTCTACTCCACTACACCTCCCAGGCTTCCAAAAGTGAGTCTACTCCACTACACCTCCCAGACTTAAAAAAAGTAAGTCAAGTCCTCTGCACCTTCCAGGATTCCAGAAAGTGTGTCTATTCCACTACACCTCCCAGGCTTCCAGGAAGTGAGTCTACACCTCTACACATCCCAGGCCTCGAGAAAGTGAGTCTATTCCACTACACCTCCCAGGCTTCCAGAAAGTGAGTCAACTCCACTACACCTCCCAGGCTTCCAGAAAGTGAGTCTAATTCACTACACCTCCCAGGCTTCCAGAAAGTGAGTCTACTCCACTACACCTCCCAGGCTTCCAGAAAGTGAGTGTACTCCACTACACCTCCCAGGCTTCCAGAAAGTGAGTCAAGTCCACTGCACCTTCCAGGCTTCCAGAGAGTCTACTCCTCTACACCTCCCAGGCTTCCAGAAAGTGAGTCTAGTCCACTACACCTCCCTGGCTTCCAGAAAGTGAGTCTATTCCACTACACCTCCCAGGCTTCCAGGAAGTGAGTCTACACCTCTACACATCCCAGGCTTCGAGAAAGTGAGTCTATTCCACTACACCTCCCAGGCTTCCAGAAAGTGAGTCTACTCCACTACACCTCCCAGGCTTCCAGAAAGTGAGTCTAGTTCACTACACCTCCCAGGCTTCCAGAAAGTGAGTATACTCCACTACACCTCCCAGGCTTCCAGAAAGTGAGTCTACTCCACTACACCTCCCAGGCTTCCAGAAAGTGAGTCTAGTCCACTACACCTCAAAGGCTTCCACAAAGTGAGTCTAGTCCACTACACCTCCCAGGCTTCCAGAAAGTGAGTCTACTCCACTACACCTGCCAGGCTTCCAGAAAGTGAGTCTAGTCTACTGCACCTCCCAGGCTTCCAGAAAGTGAGTCTACTCCACTACACCTCCCAGGCTTCCAGAAAGTGAGTCTACTCCACAACACCTCCCAGGCTTCCAGAAAGTGAATCTACTCCACTACACCTCCCAGGCTTCCAGAAAGCGAGTCTAGTACACTACACCTCCCAGGCTTCCAGAAAGTGAGTCTAGTCCACTACACCTCCCAGGCTTCCAGAAAGTGAATCTACTCCACTACACCTCCCAGGCTTCCAGAAAGTGAGTCTAGTCCACTACACCTCCCAGGCTTCCAGAAAGTGAATCTACTCCACTACACCTCCCAGGCTTCCAGAAAGCGAGTCTAGTACACTACACCTCCCAGGCTTCCAGAAAGTGAGCCTAGTCCACTACACCTCCCAGGCTTCAAGAAAGTGAGTCTAGTCCACTACACCTCCCAGGCTTCCAGAAAGTGAGTCTACTCCACTACACCTCTCAGGCTTCCAGAAAGTGAATCTACTCCACTACACCTCCCAGGCTTCCAGAAAGCGAGTGTAGTGCACTTCACCTCCCAGGCTTCCAGAAAGCGAGTCTAGTCCACTACACCTCCCAGGCTTCCTGAAAGTGAGTCTAATCCACTACACCTCCCAGGCTTCCAGAAAGTGAGTCTAGTTCACTACACCTCCTAGGCTTCTAGAAAGTGAGTCTACTCCACTACACCTCCCAGGCTTCCAGAAAGTGAGTCTACTCCACCACACCTCCAAGGCTTCCAGAAAGTAGGTCTACTCCACTACACCCAACAGGCTTCCAGGAAGTGGGTCTAGTCTACTACACCTCCCAGGCTTCCAGAAAGCGAGTCTAGTCCACTACACCTCCAAGGCTTCCAGGAAGTGAGTCTAGTCATCTACAACTCTTAGGCTTCCAGAAAGTGAGTCTAGTCCACTACACCTCCAAGGCTTCCAGGAAGTGAGTCTAGTCCACTACAACTCCCAGGCTTCCAGAAAGTGAGTCTACTCCACTACACCTCCCAGGCTTCCAGAAAGTGAGTCTACTCCACTCCACCTCCCAAGCTTCCAGGAAGTGAGTCTAGTCCACTACACCTCCCAGGCTTCCAGGAAGTGAGTCTAGTCTACTACACCTCCCAGGCTTCCAGAAAGTGAGTCTAGTGCACTACACCTTCCAGGCTTCCAGGAAGTGAGTCTACTCCACTACACCTCACAGGCTTCCAGGAAGTGAGTCTAGTCCACTACAACTCCCAGTCTTGCAGAAAGTGAGTCTAGTCCACTACACCTTCCAGGCTTCCAGAAAGTGAGTCTAGTTCACTACACCTCCCAGGCTTCCGGAAAGTGAATTTACTCTACTACACCTCCCAGGCTTCCAGGAAGTGAGTTTACTCCACTAATCCTCCCAGGCTTCCAGAAAGTGAGTCTACTCCACTACACCTCCCAGGCTTCCAGAAAGTGAGTCTACTCCACTACACCTCCCAGGCTTCCAGAAAGTGAGTCTAGTCCACTACACCTCAAAGGCTTCCACAAAGTGAGTCTAGTCCACTACACCTCCCAGGCTTCCAGAAAGTGAGTCTACTCCACTACACCTGCCAGTCTTCCAGAAAGTGAGTCTAGTCTACTGCACCTCCCAGGCTTCCAGAAAGTGAGTCTAGTCCACTACACCTCCCAGGCTTCCAGAAAGTGAGTCTACTCCACAACACCTCCCAGGCTTCCAGAAAGTGAATCTACTCCACTACACCTCCCAGGCTTCCAGAAAGCGAGTCTAGTACACTACACCTCCCAGGCTTCCAGAAAGTGAGTCTAGTACACTACACCTCCCAGGCTTGCAGAAAGTGAGTCTAGTCCACTACACCTCCCAGGCTTCCAGAAAGTGAGTCTAATCCACTACACCTCCCAGGCTTCCAGAAAGTGAGTCTAGTTCACTACACCTCCTAGGCTTCTAGAAAGTGAGTCTACTCCACTACACCTCCCAGGCTTCCAGAAAGTGAGTCTACTCCACCACACCTCCAAGGCTTCCAGAAAGTGAGTCTAGTTCACTACACCTCCGAGGCTCCCAGAAAGTGACTCTTCTCCACTACACCTCCCAGGCTTACAGGAAGTGAGTCTACTCCACTACACCTCCCAGGCTTCCAGAAAGTAGGTCTACTCCACTACACCTAACAGGCTTCCAGGAAGTGAGTCTAGTCTACTACACCTCCCAGACTTCCAGAAAGCGAGTCTAGTCCACTACACCTCCCAGGCTTCCAGGAAGTGAGTCTAGTCATCTACAACTCTTAGGCTTCCAGAAAGTGAGTCTAGTCCACTACACCTCTAAGGCTTCCAGGAAGTGAGTCTAGTCCACTACAACTCCCAGGCTTCCAGAAAGTGAGTCTACTCCACTACACCTCCCAGGCTATCAGAAAGTGAGTCTACTCCACTATGCCTCCCAGGCTTCCAGAAAGTGAGTCTACTCCACTACACCTCCGAGGCTTCCAGAAAGTGAGTCTAGTTCACTACACCTCCCAGGCTTCCGGAAAGTGAATTTACTCCACTACACCTCCCAGGCTTCCAGGAAGTGAGTTTACTCCACTACTCCTCCCAGGCTTCCAGAAAGTGAGTCTACTCCACTACACCTCCCAAGCTTCCAGGAAGTGAGTCTACTCCACTACACCTCCCAGGCTTCCAGGAAGTGAGTCTAGTCTACTACACATCCCAGGCTTCCAGAAAGTGAGTCTAGTGCACTACACCTTCCAGGCTTCCAGGAAGTGAGTCTACTCCACTACACCTCACAGTCTTCCAGGAAGTGAGTCTAGTCCACTACAACTCCCAGTCTTCCAGAAAATGAGTCTAGTCCACTACACCTTCCAGGCTTCCAGAAAGTGAGTCTACTCCACTACACCTCATAGGCTTCTAGGAAGTGAGTCTACTCCACTACACCTCACAGTCTTCCAGGAAGTGAGTCTAGTCCACTACAACTCCCAGTCTTCCAGAAAATGAGTCTAGTCCACTACATCTCCCAGGCTTCCAGAAAGTGAGTCTAGTCCACTACACCTCCCAGGCTTCCAGGAAGTGAGTCTAGTCCACTATACTTCCCAGGCTTCCAGAAAGTAAGTCTACTCCACTACACCTCCCAGGTTTCTAGAAAATGAGTCTAGTTCACTACACCTCCCAGGCTTCCAGAAAGTGAGTCTACTCCACTACAAATCCCAGGCTTCCAGGAAGTGAGTCTTCTCCACTACACCTCCCAGTCTTCGAGAAAGTGAGTCTAGTCCACTACACCTCCCAGGCTTCCAGAAAGTGAGTCTACTCCACTACACCTCCCAGGATTCCAGAAAGTGAGTCTAGTCCACTACACCTCCCAGGCTTCAAGAATTTGAGTCTATTCCACTATACTTCCCAGGTTTCCAGGAAATGAGTCTAGTCCACTACACCTCCAAGGCTTCCAGGAAGTGAGTCTAGGCCACAACACCTCCCAGGCTTCCAGGAAGTGAGTCTGGTCCACTACACCTTCCAGGTTTCCAGGAAGTGAGTCTAGCCCAATTAATCCTCCCAAGCTTCCTGGAAGTGAGTCTAGTCCATTTCACCTCCCAGGCTTCCAGGAAGTGAATCTAGTTCACTACACTTTCCAGGCTTCCAGGAAGTGAGTCTAGTCCACTACACTTCCCAGGCTTCCAGGAAGTGAGTCTAGTTCACTACACCTCCCAGGCTTCCGGAAAGCGAATTTACTCCACTACACCTCCCAGGCTTCCAGGAAGTGAGTTTACTCCACTACTCCTCCCAGGCTTCCAGAAAGTGAGTCTACTCCACTACACCTCCCAAGCTTCCAGGAAGTGAGTCTACTCCACTACACCTCCCAGGCTTCCAGGAAGTGAGTCTAGTCTACTACACCTCCCAGGCTTCCAGAAAGTGAGTCTAGTGCACTACACCTTCCAGGCTTCCAGGAAGTGAGTCTACTCCACTACACCTCACAGTCTTCCAGGAAGTGAGTCTAGTCCACTACAACTCCCAGTCTTCCAGAAAATGAGTCTAGTCCACTACACCTTCCAGGCTTCCAGAAAGTGAGTCTACTCCACTACACCTCAAAGGCTTCTAGGAAGTGAGTCTACTCCACTACACCTCACAGTCTTCCAGGAAGTGAGTCTAGTCCACTACAACTCCCAGTCTTCCAGAAAATGAGTCTAGTCCACTACATCTCCCAGGCTTCCAGAAAGTGAGTCTAGTCCACTACACTTCCCAGGCTTCCAGGAAGTGAGTCTAGTCCACTATACTTCCCAGGCTTCAAGAAAGTAAGTCTACTCCACTACACCTCCCAGGTTTCTAGAAAATGAGTCTAGTTCACTACACCTCCCAGGCTTCCAGAAAGTGAGTCTACTCCACTACAAATCCCAGGCTTCCAGGAAGTGAGTCTTCTCCACTACACCTCCCAGTCTTCGAGAAAGTGAGTCTAGTCCACTACACCTCCCAGGCTTCCAGAAAGTGAGTCTACTCCACTACACCTCCCAGGATTCCAGAAAG
Organism: Cherax quadricarinatus; assembly: GCF_038502225.1. Classification (NCBI taxonomy): domain Eukaryota; kingdom Metazoa; phylum Arthropoda; class Malacostraca; order Decapoda; family Parastacidae; genus Cherax; species Cherax quadricarinatus. The sequence continues at coordinate 1,822,502 of NC_091310.1, read as the reverse complement.
TGAGTCTAGTCCACTACACCTCCCAGGCTTCAAGAATTTGAGTCTATTCCACTATACTTCCCAGGTTTCCAGGAAATGAGTCTAGTCCACTACACCTCCAAGGCTTCCAGGAAGTGAGTCTAGGCCACAACACCTCCCAGGCTTCCAGGAAGTGAGTCTGGTCCACTACACCTTCCAGGTTTCCAGGAAGTGAGTCTAGCCCAATTAATCCTCCCAAGCTTCCTGGAAGTGAGTCTAGTCCATTTCACCTCCCAGGCTTCCAGGAAGTGAATCTAGTTCACTACACTTCCCAGGCTTCCAGGAAGTGAGTCTAGTCCACTACACTTCCCAGGCTTCCAGAAAGTGAGTCTAGTCCACTACACCTCTCAGGCTTCCAGGAAGTGGGTATAGTCCACTACACCTCCCAGCTTCCAGAAAGTGAGTCTAGTCCACTAAACCTTCCTTGCTTCCAGGAAGTGAACCTAGTCCACTACACCTCCCAGGCTTCCAGGATGTGAGTCTACTCCACTACACCTCCCAGAATTCCAAGAAGTTAGTCTAGTCCACTTCACCTTCCAGGCTTCCAGGATGTTAGTCTAGTCCACTACGCCTTCCAGTCTTCCAGGAAATGAATCTCATAGTGGCCACTGGATAGCGGCTATGAAATGCCACAGAAAGAAGTTATTACGGCTGAAAACTTGCTACGCAATTAGTAAGTGAATCATCCAGAATTTAGTCCTGATACTACGTGATCTGGTCGTCATTCACGTCCTTCCAGGTCTCAACCGCCAGATGTGTTCTCTTGATCGCTTTCGTAATAATTTCTTGTGTGTTTTTCTGCCCAATCAATTCTCTTTAGGATTTTCTATGTCATGTCTGTCCTTAACTTTCCCTCCAGCAAGGACGTCATGTTCTGTTCCTTCAAACAAAACATTCCTCTCTGTTCTGGTGATAGTCTTTTGCAACTCTTTGGAACTCTCTTGCACAAGCTTGAAAAGCTCTACGACTTTGTGCTGAGACCAGAGTTAACAATACTCAGAAGAGCATAATAGCAGCTGTTCTGACTGTTGATCAATATGTATATGCCTCTAATGTTATTCTGTTTATATATTTTGCTAGCGACATTCTTGGTTATATTCTCATTCTGATATTCGCAGCATCTTTACACTCATACTCTGTTCTAGTCTGCCATCACTTTCAATATCATTTGAATTTGTATTTTTCTTGGATTAAACTCGTGAAGCCAATTGCTTGATTATATCTGCAGATTGTTGTGATCTCTACGGAGTGTATCAGTGTCTTGCCGTGTTCTTCTTCCATTCAATACTTTGTCATCAACAGTAAACAGCGATACATATAATTTAATAACGTCTACATGTATGAAAGTAACAGCAGTTGACCTAACACTGAGCCCTGCAGAAACCCACTCAATAAATCATTCTTATTTTAATACTCGTCCCAGAGCTTTAATCTCTGTGATTCAGGTGTTCCTTGTCCCATTGAAGCACTCTGCTGTTTAGCTCTGTTCCTATAATTTATGGACTTATATCAGCGTTTAATGCGGTCAAAGAAGATCCGACTCACCCAGTTGTCTTGTTTTATATCAGTGACTCGGTCATAAAGCTCCAGCTGGGATAACACTGTTTTCCATCCCTATAACAATGTTCCTTGTCTGTAATGAATCTTCCTTTGTTTATTTGACCAACTATCCGTTTCCTTACTATATTCTCCACATCATTTAACATCATAAGTGTTAGAGATAATACCCTTGTAATTCTGAATATTTCTTATGAATAGGGATTACATTTGCTTTTTAAGTTTTCAGACAGTATACCTGTTGTGAGAAATTGGTTGAATCTTTGGACTATTCATACTACCACTGGTGATACAAGAATAACACTGGTGATACAAGAATAACACTGGTGATACACGAATAACACTGGTGATACAAGAATAACACTGGTGATACAAGGATAACACTGGTGATACAAGAATAACACTGGTGATACAAGAATAACACTGGTAATACAAGAATAACACTGGTGATACAAGAATAACACTGGTGATACAAGGATAACACTGGTGATACAAGGATAACACTGGCGATACAAGGATAACACTGGTTATACAAGAATAACACTGGTGATACAAGAATAACACTGGTCATACAAGGATAACACTGGTTATACAAGAATAACTCTGGTGATACAAGAATAACACTGGTGATACAAGGATAACACTGTTTATACAAGAATAACACTGGTCATACAAGGATAACACTGGTTATACAAGAATAACACTGGTTATACAAGAATAACACTGGTGATACAAGAATAACACTGGTGATACAAGGATAACACTGATGATGCAAGAATAACACTGGCGATACAAGAATAACACTGGTGATACAAGGATAACACTGGTGATACAAGGATAACACTGGTTATACAAGAATAACTCTGGTGATACAAGAATAACACTGGTGATACAAGGATGACACTGGTGATACAAGGATAACACTGTTTATACAAGAATAACACTGGTGATACAAGAATAACATAGGTGATACAAGGATAACACTGGTTATACAAGAATAACACTGGTGATACAATGATAACATTGGTGATACAAGGATAACACTGGTTAACAAGAATAACACTGGTGATACAAGAATAATACTGGTGACGTGTACTTAGCTAAGTGGTGACGAGTACTTAGCTCTGTGAAGACCTGTTTGCGCGCTCTCTACGAATTGAAGCAAGATGCCCTCCATCGAGCAACTTTACCAACAGCTTAAGGAAGAATTGAGGATGGCGAAGATGAAGATTCGGCGACTGACTGAGGAAAACAAGAAGATTCGTAGTAGTCCTCCTGTTTTGAGTCCTCAGGTCAAGAAAAGAAACTGGTCAGTGGCTGGACAGCAGGAAACGAAGTTGACGATCAAGAAGACGAATGGAAAGGTAGAAACGATGAAGAAGAAAGAGACTGCCGTGGAAACTGTTGTGGAAACATCTAATACATTCTCAGTGCTACCCGACGAATGTGAGTCGACTACTGGGAACGTCACGACGAACGACACCAAGGAAGGTAAGAATATTGTTGTTGTTGGGGATAGCCAAGTTAGGTATATGGATAGGACGTTCTGCTTGAAGGACAGGAGTAGGAGACAGAGGGTTTGCTTTCCTGGGGCTGGGATGGAGGATATTGTTAGCCGTCTGGATGACATCATGAGAGGTAATGGGAGCAATCCTATTATCTGTCTCAGTGCTGGAGGCAACGAAGTTGGCAGACGTAGGAGTGAAGACCTGATTAGCAGGTATAGGTCAGCAATAGAAATAATTAGGAGGAAGGGTGGGAACCCTGTCATATGTGGTATTTTGCCAAGGAGAGGAGTTGGAAATGAATGGTTGTCCAGGGCAATTGGTGTCAATTGCTGGCTGGACAAATACTGTAAGGAAAATGCGGTAACATTCATTGACAACTGGGACCTCTTCTATGGCAGAAATGACATGTATGCCAGGGATGGGGTTCACTTATCTAGGTCTGGGGTGGGAGCACTGGCAACTGCAGTGGAGGGAGCTGTTAGGACTTTAAACTAGGAATAGTTAGTGGTATGGGTTTTGGCAGGAAAACAGTGAAGTCCCAGTGTAGTAATATTATGAGTTCTAGGGAAACTAGTAATAAGCAGAACGAGGTAGATATTGAAAAGCCAGTGACACTGGGTGATAAGGACAGTAATAGGTTTAGTAGAAAAACAGAAATGAGCAGGAAGGGTAAAGAGAAAGGAGAGTCTTTCAATGTTTATTATGCTAATAGCCGTAGTGCTAGGAATAAGATGGACGAGTTGAGATTAGTTGCTAGTGCAGGTAACATTGATGTATTTGCCTTAACTGAGACGTGGTTTAATTCAAAAAATCGGGACATGCCTGTGGAATGTCACATTCAGGGTTTTAAATTGTTCCAAGTAGATAGAAGCATCGGGAAGGGGGGTGGGGTGGCATTGTATGTCCGAGATCGCTTGAACTGTTTCATAAAAACGGGTATTAAGTCTGAAGTAACACATACAGAGTCTGTTTGGATAGAATTTTCAGAGGGGCATGAAAAACTGATTTTAGGAGTGATATACCGTCCCCCAGACTTAGATAGGGACAAAGGGAGACTGCTATGGGAGGAAATTGTTAAGGCCACAAGGCACGATAATGTAGTAATTCTAGGAGACTTTAACCTTAGTCATATTGATTGGAATTTCTTGACTGGGAATTTAGAATCATACGACTTCTTAGAAGTAGTTCAGGATTGTTTTTTGAAGCAGTTTGTGACAGAACCAACAAGGGGAAATAACCTGCTTGACTTAGTTCTGGCAAACAATGAATCCCTTGTTAATAATTTAGAAATTTCAGAGGAACTGGGTGCTAGCCACCACAAATCAGTTACATTTAGCATTGAATGGAAGTATGATAGTAGCGATAACTCAGTAACACTCCCAGATTTTCGCTTAGCAGATTACGATGGGCTTAGAGAACACTTATCATCTGTTGACTGGGGTAACGAAGAGAGCTATCAATATGACAGTTTTCTGAACACTATACATGCTGCTCAAAGAACGTTTATCCCGTATAAAGAAATTAGATCAAATAGAAATGACCCAAAATGGATGAATAATAGGCTGAAATATCTACTAGGGCATAAGAGAGGAATTTATAGGCGTATCAGAAGAGGTGAGGGTCATCTTATGAATCAGTATATTGACATTAAGAGGGACATTAAAAAGGGGATAAGAAAAGCTAAAAGGGACTATGAAATTAAAGTTGCTAGGGATTCTAAAACTAACCCAAAAAGTTTTTTCCAGGTCTATAGAACAAAAGTTAGAGATAAGATAGGTCCCCTTAAAAATGACTATGGACATCTTACTGACAAAGAGAATGAAATGTGCTCGATTTTAAATAATTATTTTCTCTCGGTTTTTACACAGGAAGACACTAACAATGACTCCATCTGTATTTGAGTATCACACTCTCATTCTTCTATTTCTTACCCTTTTCTGGGCATGGTATTTACTTGTACTGTTTTGGTGGTACTGGACAGTGAATCTCCGTGAAGTAATAGGGTAAGTCCCAGACTATTTCTAGCTGACGGTTCCCCCATTCTGTCCCATTTCACTGATGCTACCTTGTCCCCTGCTTTGTCTTTCTTCCCTGTTAGTTTTTCTTTCCCATTGACCTCGTTTAAGTTTCGAGATTCACTCACATTAAAATTTCACCTCATTAAAGAATACAAAGTCACAATACCGTGACTGGAACAATACACAAATAACCTTCACATAGGAGTCTGAAACTGATGACGATGTTTTGGTAAGACTTGGACCGTTAACTAGTTAATTGTCCATGTTGGACAGAAATATCATCATAAATGTTTGTCTCGTTACTATTATTCGTGGTTTAGGCTTTCTTAACAAAATTTGCAAAAGGCATTGTCTGTTGTTCTCTCCTCTAAACGTTTCTTCCTGTGTTTATGATGGACAACATAATAACTCAGTGTTTCTTGTAACCCGTTAATTATCTAGGTTGCCTTTTCCATCTTAATTTCTTCAGGGTCATTTGCTTTTTCATTTTTTCCCCTCCTCCAGACTTTCTTAGTGTGCGTTGTCTGTCAGTTTATTTTTTGGCTCACATTTATTAGATTCTCTACTTCGGTTTTCCATCTCATCTCGCAGCCACAGGTTTTATGGGACATTTTTTCTTATAACCCTGAAAGTCAAGTAGTCTTTAAACTCAAAATGAACTATAATGAACGACTGTGAACGGATAAAAATAAGTATTGAGGAGGACATTCATACAGCAAGCTAAACACTGTATCCACTCAGCCACAGATATTGCAGAAGGATGATTTCTACAATCAGCATTTTTGTGACACAGTCTGACTTTACTGTCGCATTCCACAGCTCCAGAAGCTTTCAGGGTACTTCTTTTCTCATACACCTCAAAGCCACAATCAAACCCAGGATATCGTAATGAACGATTGTTAATGAATAAATGATCGCTAATCCTAAATCAGACACAACAGGTGCCGCTGATGCAACCATTCCGCTGATATGATTGGTGTGAAAAGGAAATTTTAAGCTCAGAGGCTGAGTGACTACAGCAGTAGGCCTACTGTATAGTATACATAGATCACGGTTCGTATCCACATCCATTCTTCTGTTTATTGATTGATAATCGTTCATTATGAGTTATCTGAGCTTTACAGACACTGCTTAAACGATGCTTCCTGGGATCATCACCCCTAAAGATCAGCCTCTGACCAAGCTATATTTACTGGGAGATTGATGTCGAAGTTAGTACAAGTCATACTGACTTTACGGAATTATATATATACGGTATAACTGTTCTTTATTCTATTTTCTACTATTTTTATCATCTAAGGCTATGTAAAATGAACAATTGTTTCAGAGTGTAATACACCTCAGAACGTGGAAATTATTCACATTGTTTGACTTCACTGGGTTATTCTAAGTTAACTATATATTCTGTGCTTTGTGACTGAATACCACTGTTATTATCATGAAATTGTAATATATTTCTAATGAATAAATCTTTTGTCTACTAGTTGCACACCCTGTTTGTTATAAGGAAGCTGGAGGTTGAAAAACAGCTCCTGGTTCAATGTTTACTCTTGCTAATTTGGTTTACTGCTAAGTCGGACACAGTCACTGTGTGTACGCTTCTGGCCTTACACTTTTCACAAATGTATCAACAGATGGAAGAAAACCCAAAGGGATGTGCAGAGGTCAAAGATAATGACAATTGACAGATTTGCAGCTACGAAAAATCGTGCGTACCAGTACGCTGTGACACATCAGACAGCTTGTGCGTACCAGTACGCTGTGACACATCAGACAGCTTGTGCGTACCAGTACGCTGTGACACATCAGACAGCTTGTGCGTACCAGTACGCTGTGACACATCAGACAGTTTGTGCGTACCAGTACGCTGTGACACATCAGACAGCTTGTGCGTACCAGTACGCTGTGACACATCAGACAGCTTGTGCGTACCAGTACGCTGTGACACATCAGACACTTGTGCGTACCAGTCACACATCAGACAGTTTGTGCGTACCAGTACGCTGTGACACATCAGACAGCTTGTGCGTACCAGTACGCTGTGACACATCAGACAGCTTGTGCGTACCAGTACGCTGTGACACATCAGACAGCTTGTGCGTACCAGTACGCTGTGACACATCAGACAGCTTGTGCGTACCAGTACGCTGTGACACATCAGACAGCTTGTGCGTACCAGTACGCTGTGACACATCAGACAGCTTGTGCGTACCAGTACGCTGTGACACATCAGACAGCTTGTGCGTACCAGTACGCTGTGACACATCAGACAGCTTGTGCGTACCAGTACGCTGTGACACATCAGACAGCTTGTGCGTACCAGTACGCTGTGACACATCAGACAGCTTGTGCGTACCAGTACGCTGTGACACATCAGACAGCTTGTGCGTACCAGTACGCTGTGACACATCAGACAGCTTGTGCGTACCAGTACGCTGTGACACATCAGACAGCTTGTGCGTACCAGTACGCTGTGACACATCAGACAGCTTGTGCGTACCAGTACGCTGTGACACATCAGACAGCTTGTGCGTACCAGTACGCTGTGACACATCAGACAGCTTGTGCGTACCAGTACGCTGTGACACATCAGACAGCTTGTGCGTACCAGTACGCTGTGACACATCAGACAGCTTGTGCGTACCAGTACGCTGTGACACATCAGACAGCTTGTGCGTACCAGTACGCTGTGACACATCAGACAGCTTGTGCGTACTAGTACGTTAGACACAGTTAACGACTCTTAAAACTTTCGGAGAGAGAATACAACGAGTCTGTTGGCCTGTCCATATGTTCGTACTTGTTTCTAGGTTATTTTGCCCCATGTTGTGAGGGGGGAATTATTTTTTGTCTGTAATATTATAGTTTGTAATTTTGTTTGTCAGCTCTAATATTTGCTGTACAATCTGTGATATTTTAGGGCCTTATTGAGCTCTGTAATTTATCCCTTCTGCGTCCGTCTATTCTTCTATCTTCTTGTAGTTTTATATTCTCGTTTCACTGGTAGATAATAAATTGCGAAAGCTGCCTTCTTTAAAATTCATTGCTGCTTACGCATTTATTTTATTCATTTGAATTAGGTTCATGCAGTCACATTATTCTTTGTTAAGTCAGGCACAAAAAAAAAAATAAGGCAGAGCTCATATTTCAGAATCCTTAAATTTTCTAGGCCTCTATACAAGTAATTTTTTTTTTAATCTGCAAAGAAGAGTTTATAAAAATATAATTATTTCACATTGCTCTAAATATTCTTTTCTTATTTTCTGTTTTCGAGTTCGCATAACATTAGGTTTGAAGATTACCTATTTGTTGAAAACATGTGTTAGAAAGATAAACAAAACTAGAATAGCCATTACAGAAGAGAGGCAAAGTATCGTCCCAACTGATAACTTGATGTAAACAAAGACCTAGAGTAAACAATCGTCATGAGAGAGTCAAGCTACCGTTCCAACGAGAGGCAAAATATTGTTAAAAAGCTGAGTAATTTGTGAAAAAAAAAGATTCATCATGAGAGAGTTAAAGTATTGGTCCATGCGAGTACAAGGTGTAAACAAAGACTCGCCCTGGAAGTACTCACCTTCGACAACCACCTATGATGATTCAATTGTTTACCCTTCACGAGCCAGTGAACTTCAACACGGTTCAGCGCAAAGTTCCCTCTTAATTCAAAACTATAAAGGAGAGTGCATTTATGTCTAACGATAATAAATTACTTATACTTTCAACTCTACTAACATATAAATAATTAATACAAATTAATAACTATAACGGCAACATATAATTCAATAAGATTGAAGATGAATGGTTCAAAGAACCGACATGTTGTATCTTTATTGAGGATAAAGATACCCAAGAGTTGCACATGTGTCTAATTTAACAATTCAATAAGAGTTTTCAGTAACTTCAGTTTCCCGAGGGAGTATAATATACGCGCTGGTGACCACCAGAACTACTATCCCCGAGTGAGGGAGCGTTGGTGACCACCAGAACTACTATCCCCGAGTGAGGGAGCGCTGGTGACCACCCCAGAACCACTATCCCCGAGTGAGGGAGCGCTGGTGACCACCAGAACTACTATCCCCGAGTGAGGGAGCTCTGGTGACCACTAGAACTACTATCCCCGAGTGAGGGAGCGCTGGTGACCACCAGAACTACTATCCCCGTGTGAGGGAGCGCTGGTGACCACCAGAACTACTATCCCCGAGTGAGGGAGCGCTGGTGACCACCAGAACTACTATCCCCGAGTGAGGGAGCGCTGGTGACCACCAGAACTACTATCCCCGAGTGAGGGAGCGCTGGTGACCACCAGAACTACTATCCCCGAGTGAGGGAGCGCTGGTGACCACCAGAACTACTATCCCCGAGTGAGGGAGCGCTGGTGACCACCAGAACTACTATCCCCGAGTGAGGGAGCGCTGGTGACCACCAGAACTACTATCCCCGAGTGAGGGAGCGCTGGTGACCACCAGAACTACTATCCCCGAGTGAGGGAGCGCTGGTGACCACCAGAACTACTATCCCCGAGTGAGGGAGCGCTGGTGACCACCAGAACTACTATCCCCGAGTGAGGGAGCGCTGGTGACCACCAGAACTACTATCCCCGAGTGAGGGAGCGCTGGTGACCACCAGAACTACTATCCCCGAGTGAGGGAGCGCTGGTGACCACAAGAACTACTATCCCCGAGTGAGGGAGCGCTGGTGACCACCAGAACTACTATCCCCGAGTGAGGGAGCGCTGGTGACCACCAGAACTACTATCCCCGAGTGAGGGAGCGCTGGTGACCACCAGAACTACTATCCCCGAGTGAGGGAGCGCTGGTGACCACCAGAACTACTATCCCCGAGTGAGGGAGCGCTGGTGAGCCCAAGAACCACTATCCCCGAGTGAGGGAGCGCTGGTGACCACCAGAACTACAATCCCCGAGTGAGGGAGCGCTGGTGACCACCAGAACTACTATCCCCGAGTGAGGGAGCGCTGGTGACCACCAGAACTACTATCCCCGAGTGAGGGAGCGCTGGTGACCACCAGAACTACTATCCCCGAGTGAGGGAGCGCTGGTGACCACCAGAACTACTATCCCCGAGTGAGGGAGCGCTGGTGACCACCAGAACTACTATCCCCGAGTGAGGGAGCGCTGTGGGGCCACGCTCCTGCTGAACCCCACAGCGTAGGGCCATACTCCTGCTGTACCACACAGCGTGGGGCCACACTCCTGCTGTGCCAGACAGCGTGGGGCCACACTCCTGCTGTACCAGACAACGTGGGGCCACACTCCTGCTGTGCCATACAGCGTGGGGCCACACTCCTGCTGTGCCAGACAGCGTGGGGCCACACTCCTGCTCTACCAGACAGTGTGGGGACACACTCCTGCTGTATCAGACAGCGTGGGGCCACACTGCTGCTGTACCAGACAGCGTGGGGCCACACTGCTGCTGTACCAGACAGCGCGGGGCCACACTGCTGCTGTACCAGACAGCGTGGGGCCACACTGCTGCTGTACCAGACAGCGTGGGGCCACACTGCTGCTGTACCAGACAGCGTGGGGGCACACTGCTGCTGTACCAGACAGCGTGGGGCCACACTGCTGCTGTACCAGACAGCGTGGGGCCACACTGCTGCTGTACCAGACAGCGTGGGGGCACACTGCTGCTGTACCAGACAGCGTGGGGCCACACTGCTGCTGTACCAGACAGCGTGGGGCCACACTGCTGCTGTACCAGACAGCGTGGGGGCACACTGCTGCTGTACCAGACAGCGTGGGGCCACACTGCTGCTGTACCAGACAGCGTGGGGCCACACTGCTGCTGTACCAGACAGCGTGGGGGCACACTGCTGCTGTGCCAGACAGCGTGGGACCACACTGCTGCTGTACCAGACAGCGTGGGGTCACGCTGCTGCTGTACCAGACAGCGTGGGACCACACTGCTGCTGTACCAGACAGCGTGGGGCCACACTGCTGCTGTACCAGACAGCGTCGGACCACACTGCTGCTGTACCAGACAGCGTGGGGCCACACTGCTGCTGTACCAGACAGCGTGGGGGCACACTGCTGCTGTGCCACACAGCGTGGGGCCACACTGCTGCTGTACCAGACAGCGTGGGGCCACACTGCTGCTGTACCAGACAGCGTGGGGCCACACTGCTGCTGTACCAGACAGCGTGGGGCCACACTGCTGCTGTACCAGACAGCATGGGGCCACACTGCTGCTGTACCAGACAGCGAGCGGCCACACTGCTGCTGTACCAGACAGCGTGGGGCCACACTCCTGCTGTACCAGACAGTGTGGGGTCACGCTGCTGCTGTGCCAGACAGCGTAGGGCCACACTGCTGCTGTACCAGACAGCGTGGGACCACACTGCTGCTGTACCAGACAGCGTGGGGCCACACTGCTGCTGTACCAGACAGCGTGGGGCCACACTGCTGCTGTACCAGACAGCGTGGGGCCACACTGCTGCTGTACCAGACAGCGTGGGACCACACTGCTGCTGTACCAGACAGCGTGGGGCCACACTGCTGCTGTACCAGACAGCGTGAGGCCACACTGCTGCTGTGCCAGACAGCGTGGGGCCACACTCCTGCTGTACCAGACAGCGTGGGGTCACGCTGCTGCTGTGCCAGACAGCGTAGGGCCACACTGCTGCTGTACCAGACAGCGTGGGGTCACGCTGCTGCTTTGCCAGACAGCGTGGGGCCACACTGCTGCTGTACCAGACAGCGTGGGGCCACACTGCTGCTGTACCAGACAGCGTGGGGCCACACTCCTGCTGTACCAGACAGCGTGGGGTCACGCTGCTGCTTTGCCAGACAGCGTAGGGCCACACTGCTGCTGTACCAGACAGCGTGGGGCCATACTGCTGCTGTACCAGACAGCGTGGGGCCACACTGCTGCTGTGCCAGACAGCGTAGGGCCACACTGCTGCTGTACCAGACAGCGTGGGGCCACACTGCTGCTGTACCAGACAGCGTGGGGTCACGCTGCTGCTGTGCCAGACAGCGTAGGGCCACACTGCTGCTGTACCAGACAGCGTGGGGCCACACTGCTGCTGTACCAGACAGCGTGGGGCCACACTGCTGCTGTACCAGACAGCGTGGGGCCACACTGCTACTCTACCAGACAGCGTGGGGCCACACTGCTGCTGTACCAGACAGCGTGGGGCCACACTGCTGCTGTACCAGACAGCGTGGGGCCACACTGCTGCTGTACCAGACAGCGTGGGGTCACGCTGCTGCTGTACCAGACAGCGTGGGGCCACACTGCTGCTGTACCAGACAGCGTGGGGCCACACTGCTGCTGTACCAGACAGCATGGGACCACACTGCTGCTGTACCAGACAGCGTGGGGCCACACTGCTGCTGTACCAGACAGCGTGGGGGCACACTGCTGCTGTACCAGACAGCGTGGGGCCACACTGCTGCTGTACCAGACAGCGTTGGGCCACACTGCTGCTGTACCAGACAGCGTGGGGGCACACTGCTGCTGTACCAGACAGCGTGGGGCCACACTGCTGCTGTACCAGACAGCGTGGGGCCACACTGCTGCTGTACCAGACAGCGTGGGGGCACACTGCTGCTGTACCAGACAGCGTGGGGCCACACTGCTGCTGTACCAGACAGCGTGGGGCCACACTGCTGCTGTACCAGACAGCGTGGGGCCACACTGCTGCTGTACCAGACAGCGTGGGGCCACACTGCTGCTGTACCAGACAGCGTGGGGCCACACTGCTGCTGTGCCAGACAGCGTGGGGCCACACTGCTGCTGTACCAGACAGCGTGGGGCCACACTGCTGCTGTACAAGGTTTATATGTACAGTACACACCAGCTTCAGGTGTGCATGTATATTATATTGAAGAACCATGTATGCATGTATATAATACATCAAATCCGCGTGTACATGTACGCTATACACCAGATCTATGTGTACATGAGTACTCTACAGCAGATGCAGGTGTACATGTATACTATACAGCAGATGTGCACATGTACACTATACAGCAGATGTGTACATGTACACTGTACAGCAAATCTATGTGAGCATGTACACTGTACATTAGGTCTATGTGTTCCTGTACACTATACAGCAGATTTGTGTACTTGTACACTGTACATGATATTTGTGTACATGTACACTATACAGCAGATCTGTGTGTGTATGTACACTATACAGATGATTTATATGTACATGTACACTATACAGCAGAGCTTGTGTACATGTACACCATACAGCAGATCTATGTGTATATGTACACTATGCAGCAGATCTGTGTGTACATATACACTATACAGCAGGTATATGTGTACATGTACACTCTACAGCAAATATGTGTACATGTACACTATACAGCAGATCGGTGTACATGTACACTATACAGCAGATCGGTGTACATGTACACTATACAGCAAATCTGTGTACATGTACACTATACAGCAGATCGGTGTACATGTACACTATACAGCAAATCTGTGTACATGTACACTATACAGCAGATCGGTGTACATGTACACTATACAGCAGCTCGGTGTACATATACACTGTACACCAGATCCTAAGTTATAATCTACATCAGCTGTACAGTACGTATAGTGCAGCGTGGATAGTGCAATGAGAATAATCAAACAGATAATGAAATATTGATAAAGAAACATGGATAACGAAGCATGCATAACGAAACATGAATAATGAAACATGGATAATGAAACATGGATAACGAAACATGGATTATGAAACATTGATAACGAAACATAAGTAGTGAAACATGGATAACGAAACATGGATAACGAAACATGGTTAATGAAACACGGATAACGACGCATGAATAATGAAACATGGATAATGAAACATGGATAATGAAACATGAATAATGAAACATGGATAATGAAACAAGGATAATGAAACATGGGTAATGAAACATGGAGAGAAAAACGTAGATAGTAAAACAAAGACAGTAAAACAAGGCTAGCGAAATGTGGATGGTGAAACATGACAAAACAAAGATGGTGAAATAAGAAGAGTGAAACATAGATAATAAAATATGGATAGCGGAACATGAATGGTGAAACGTGGATGGTAGAAGAAGGATAGTGAAACATGGATGCTAAAACAAGGATAGTGAAACATGAATGGTGAAACAAGAATAGTGAAACATGGATGGTGAAACAAGGATAGTGAAACATGGATGGTAAAATAAGGATAGTGAAACATGGATGGTAAAACAAGGATAGTGTAACAATGATAGTGAAAAGTGAATAGTGAAACATGTATAGTGTAACATAATGTGACAGCCATAAAGTATAAACATCACCAGAGAATACTAGGTCAATTTACTGATCTCCCTCTAGCACCTAGACTGTTTCGGGTTATTTACCAGTTTGTCAGAGAATATTCTACTTCAATTAACCTCTAAATTATGTTGCTTCTTATTACTGAAAGTGAGTTCAGCATTTCCAGTTTCCTGACTACGACATGTCGTAGATGCAAAACAAATATAGGTCGACAGCTGAACTCTGGACCAGAGATATAAGAGTGTCTCCACAATCCACAAACATTCGTCTCTCAGCCCTTGAGTAGAGAGGACGTGTGCTGCTGCTACCCCCTGGTGTTGATTAGTGGCAGTTATATTTTCACAGCATGGCGCAGGCAAGCCGGAGACGCATAAACACAGTCTGTGTTGAGCTTATCCGTGGGGCTGTGACAGGAACTTCTATGGACCTGATACTACCTGCAATCATACGAGATACATATGGTATTGCTGACGAGGAGATATATGGAGTAGCGCTGAATGGCACGACGAGGATCTTTGTCAAGTTTAATTTGGCAAGTGTGTATGAGGCGGTGGTAGACAAGTACCAGGAGGTTACTTTGACAGTTAACTCCGCTGTGACCGTGCGACTTCACGACGTTTCTCGCCATTACACATGGGTTAAGATTAGAAATGTGCCATTCGAGGCGGATGATTCTGACATCCGTCTTGCGATGGGCAAATATGGTACAGTACATATGGCCACTGTTGGGAAGTGGGCCACTGGGCCATACGCAGGGAAACTCGAAGGAACGTATTCTGTGAAGATGACGTTACGTTACCCTATTCCGTCGTACGTAGTGCTGCCAGAATTTCGTACCCAGGTGTTTGTGACATACGCTGGGCAACGCCGGACCTGTCGGTTATGTGGGTCATATGATCACCTAGCGGCTCTGTGTGAAAGGAGGCATGGCAACATGGAACAAAGGCAACGACATACAGCAATAGAGAAGAGTGAGGATTTGCCTTATGTGACTCTGCCTACACAAGGTGGGTCCTGGAGTGAGGAGGTCGAGAGAGCGGAGGAGATGGAGTCAGCAGGTGTGACGAGGGGGGGGGGACACCCCTTCATTGAACGCAGCTCAGGTGTTGGAAGAGGACACCCCGACTGCGAGTGCTAGCGATGTGGAAGACTCATTAGCCATGGCTTTAAATGTGTTATTGGCTGACAAGAGTATTGGGAAGGTTGGGAGTCCAGATCTAGTTCTTGGGTCTGTTGTGGATCCGGGCGTGGAACAGGATCTGAGGTCTGCGCAGTGTGATAAGAATATTTTGATGCAAGCGGTGGAGGTGGAGGTCCACCGGGACAATGTATCAGACGACATGATGCAAGCAGAGGGAGCATCACGGAAGCACGCTGCTGCACTATCTGACTCCGAGGACGTGATCACGCCTGCTCAGCGCACTGGCAAAAAGTCCTGGGCGGAAGTTACGCAGAGAGGAAACAGCGGCCCTAAGGGGCAGGAGTTGGTTAAGAGCGTTTCTAAAGGGGGGGAGAAGGACCGAGGTGTCACGAAACGATCTGGTGGCAAGACAGTACCAGGGTCAAGAAGGAAAACCACTCTGTAAGCTTCAAGTGCATGACATTGAACATTAATGGATTGAGATCAGAGAGAAAGTGTGTATGGTTTAGTGAATATTTGGTGCGTAATAGTGTTGACGTGGTGTTCGTGCAGGAACACAACTACAGACCAGGTTATGAGTTGAAGGTAAATGGGTATAATGTGTATGTGGAGCATGCGATAAGGTTGAAAGGAGGAGTTGCCATCCTGGTAAGGGAAACTAGCCCGTTCGTAGTGAGGCATTGTGAGGGGGGGGAGGGGAGGGTGATTCGTGTAGATGGGTGGTGGGGTAGGGTACAGATGAGTTTGGTGTGTGTGTATGGTCCAGCAGAGGGAGATGTGCGTATTAAGAATAAATTTGTGAAGGATGTCTTAGTATATTATTTGCGTGCTTTGCCGGGTGTAGCTGTAATTGGTGGTGATTGGAATTGTGTGATAAGGCGTAAGGATGTGGAACCTAGAGGGGCAGGGTATTGTTTGGGGATTTTGGGGGAATTATTAAATGGAGTGGGGTTAATGGACGTTGGACGGGGTGGGGTTGTAGAACATACTTTTGTTAGACGTGGATATGCGGCAAGACTGGATCGATTGTATGTGCCCCGAACAGTAATAGTGAGCAGAGTGCGTGTGGTGGACGCGGTTTTTTCGGATCACAGAGGAGTAATGGTGGACCTAGAATGGGAGGGATTGCCTAGAAGGGGTCAAGGTTATTGGAAGTTAAATGTGAAGCTTTTGCAGGGTGAGGAATGTCGTCAGTCTTTTGCGCAATTGTGGGAACGGTTGGTGGATGAGGCGCCGGGGGATGATGAACTGGTAAATTGGTGGGATTCGGTGGCTAAAAATCGTATCAGAGAATATTATATTTGTCGTGGGAGGGAAGATAATCGGTTAAAGTATGGGTTTCAAAGATATCTTGAAGGGCAGCTGCGGGACTGTTATGCAAGAGGAGGAGCAAGCTATCCAGTGCAGGACATTGAGGGTTTAAAGGAGAGTATTAGGGTATTGCAAAACGAGCGTTTTGATGGTGTGCGAATTATGGGAGGATTGGAAGAAGTGCTATGGGGTGACCGGCCGTCGGCTTGCGTGTTAAGAGGCCAGAGAAAGAGGAGAGTGACGATGGAGATGATGGGGTTAAACGTACATGTAGGGATGGAAGGGTATAGAGCGGGTCAAGCATTGGTAACGACAGAGGGTATGAGTGGATATGTAGACGCTTGGTTTAAGTCATATACGCAAAGTGTGGGCTTCCGTGAGGTGGCATTGAGGGAAATGGGAGAGTATGTGCAGTGTGAGCTTGATGGTCAAGATCGGGTGACATTAGGTGGGCCGATTACGGAGTGTGAGATTTGGCAGGCGTTGTCAGGAGTGAGTTTGGGAAAAGCGCCGGGTATAGACGGATTGCCAAATGATTTCTACGTAAAGAATTGGGGGGTTCTGAGGTTTTTTTTAGTAAGGCTGTTTAACATACTTAAGGCGGCTGAGGTAATGGGAGAGCAGCAACGGACGGCCGTTGTGGTGTTGGTGCCGAAAGGGGAGCAGTCAACGGTAATGGATTATCGGGCACTTTCGCTTATGTGTGGAGATTATAAGTTGTTTGCGAGAATATTAGGGAACAGAATCAAGAGGGTAATAGGCAAGGTAATTGATAAGGGGCAATATGGGGTGCCAGGAAGGTCGATGTATGAAGGGCATGGCATGATTCGAGAATTTATAGAGAAACAGGGGGAGTTGGGTGATGGAGGTGTATTGGCGTTAGATTGGAAGGCTGCTTATGATAGTGTAGAAAGGGAAGCGTTATGGAGGTTTATGCGTTGGCAAGGTTTTGGGGAAGAAATAATATCTTGGGCAAAATTATTGTATCAGGGGGCATCGATGAGGGTGCAGGTTAATGGGAGGCTGGGAGTTAAAATACAGATGCGACGGGGACTGCGCCAAGGCTGCCCACTATCACAAATATTGTTTGCGTGTATACAGGATCCATTTTATAGGGCCATTCGGAGGTGTGTTGCGGGAGGTGGGGAGGGTACTGACCGGGGGGAGGGGGGGGGCTGGTATCGTAGGTTATGTGGATGACACGACTGTTTTGGTGAGAGGTAATGGGGATTTGCTTAGGGTGGGTAAGGTGGTGGATGTGTTTGGGGAGGCTTCAGGTATGAAAATTAATGTTGAGAAGACTAAGTTTCTAGACTTAAGGGATAGTACAAATGGGGATGAGGTGGTAGGGGGTGGGTGGAAGGTGGTGGATCAACTAATGATATGTGGGATAATTTATGTGAGAAATACACGGGTGGCTCAAGAGGTGAATTCGGTGAGAATAGTGAATGGAGTATTGAAAAGACTTGGTGGTTTGAGGGCGGCGCAACTAACGCTGCATCAAAGAGTAATAGTGACGAACGTGCTATTGTACAGCAAGATATGGCATGTCGTTGTCATGTACCCGCTGATGAGACGTGAGGTGAAGCGTTTACAACATGGGGTTTTTAGGTTTATATGGGGATCGGGCTGCGAATGGTTAAGTAGAGCGGTGTTAACACTTCCGGTCAGTCGAGGAGGGCTGGGACTTTTACCTCTGGAAAAAAGGATGATGAGCGTGTACCTAAAACGAAGTTATATAAGGGAGGGGGGCGGGAGGGGAGGTGGACTTGTGCGAGTACGTAAGGATATGCAACGGTGGTGGGGGGGGTAGGGATTTAATAGTTGGTGAGGCCATGTTGAGGTTATTAATGACAGTGAGGGATCCGTCGTGTGTTAAATTGCGGGTCCTCGAAGGAGTGGAAGGTAGGTCAGTGGTGGCTGCTGTTGAAGGGGCATACCCTATGTATGCGTGGAACGAAATATGGACGCGTCTAAAACAATTACGTGTAAAACCGGGTGTTCGGGAGGTAATGTTTAGATTTTTACATGGGATTTTGCCGTCTGGGGTTGTCCTATTCAATAGGAGGATAAGGGAGGGAGGGGAATGTAGAGCGTGTGGAAGCATGGAGACAATTTTGCATGCGGTATATTTTTGTGACTGTATAGAAGTGGTGCGGGTCTGGTTAGGAAAGGTGTTCAGGTTAGTGGGTGGGGGAGGATTGCAGGTGTTGCGGGCTTTAAGTTTGGATATAGGTGGGGTGAGTAAGATGGTGGAGAATGCAGTGGCGTATTTGGTCACGGATTTTATATATACGTCATGGGCCATGAGGGAGGTGGGCGTGGATGAGAGGATAAAGGTGTTAGCTGCGACATTTTACAGAACTAAGTGTCGTAATAGGGAAATTTATGGAGGGAGTTGGGAGACTGCTTTTACTGAGGGCTATCGGAGTTTTAGGTTGAGGGATTTATGGGATTTACGTGCAATGTAAGGGGTCGCGGCGGGCTGGCTTCCCGATAAGGACAGTGTGAAAGGGTTTAGTGTGGAAGAGAATGAATATAGTACTGAGACATAAGTGCCTTTGACTGTGTGATGAGCGGGTTGTGTGTTGTGAACGATACACGTTCTTCAATTTAATTATTAATTATGCTAATGACAAAGGACGACAGACGTCGTAATGTGATGGAATATTATATATCTGCAACGAAATTATTGGTATGTGTGTAATGAAATGACAAAATGGGTGCACTGTGTGAATGTGAAATATATATATACACATGAAGTATTGCGTGTGGTAGGAAGGCTTCAGTATTTATCGAGGTGTGAAGGTCATGCACTGTTATGTTTTGTGCTAACAGACTTACATCTTAGTAGTGGTTTTAATGATATGGGCGAAATATTTTTAGAAAGCTTGACTTATCCTGTTTTCTTAATACATATTGTTTTTTCATGGGAGCTCTATAGAGCCCGTAGGTTTAGGTTACCATTGAATTGATATATATTATAGGGTAATTGATGGATGACATAGGATTAGGTATTTGTGTTTTCACTGGTTGTGTTGTAAAGTGTTTGTAACATATGTATATATTTATACCTTCCTGGAGAAGGTGATATGTTTGGGTGTTTAGTAGATATACGTTGTACATGAATCATGTAGAATTGAATTTTATATTATCTCAATACATTGAGTGATACTGAACGTATCATGTTGTTCAATATGGAATAATGAAAGTATTTCATACAATATACAGTTACATATAAAGATTGTTACGTGTCAGGTGGATTGACATGCAAGAAGGGGGGGGGGTAGTGTTTTCAGAATGTAAGGTGTACATTCTGTGGCAGGATGTACAATGTAAGGTGTACATTCCGTGGCAGGATGTACAATGTAAGGTGTACATTCCGTGGCAGGATGTACAATGTAAGGTGTACATTCCGTGGCAGGATGTACAATGTAAGGTGTACATTCCGTGGCATTCTGTGA